>NC_092755.1:78413319-78600819 GCF_047496795.1 Chiloscyllium punctatum
GTGATTCCTACACCAAACTCACTCTCACTCTCTCTCTCTCTCACTCTCTCTCTCTCTCTCTCTCTCTCTCTCTCTCTCTCTCTCTCTCTCTCTCTCTCTCTCTCTCTCTCTCTCACTCTCTCTCTCTCTCACTCTCTCTCTCTCTCTCACTCTCTCTCTCTCACTCTCTCTCTCGGCTGAGGCTTGTGTCCAGCACTGGTATTTCATCTTTCTTCCCCTGTCTCTGGTGAAGAAATGTTTTCTAAGTTTCCTCTGAATGGTCTGACTCTAATTTTTCTGGCAATGAACCCTATGTTCCCAGACTATCAGGAATAGTATCTAGCTATCTATAAGATCAGATTTAACCTGGTGCAGAGTCTCCCAGTGGCAACTCTGTCAGTGCTATCCCTGCAACTGTATGTGCAATGGTCCCATCATTAAATATAATCACTCGCAACCAATTTCACCCCATCAAGCCTGGGCCCAAGCCCTGTATTACACTCGGTGGGAACTAAATCAGCTGCTTCTCATTAAAGACCGGAACTGAAGTTGCACCTTTAATCTGTAAAGGTTGCCCGGTACAGGTTCTCAGTCTAACTGCGGTCTCGAGCAAACTTAAATGCTGGAGTCCAGAGTGAATTTTGTTAAAGACTGGTTGTGCGATCACTGAAACAGCCACACTGATATCAACCTCCATTAGAACCAAGTGACCATCTAACCAGATGTTTTATCTTGACTGGTTCTGATTTTGAGGTCATTAAGCAATTTAACTGTTCCAAACTAGATATAGGTGGATTCCCAAGGTATGAACACTCCTGGATATCAGCCTAGGAGTTCTCTTACTCAAGATAGCAAATGAGTCCCACTGGGCTGAACTGAGTCCACATCCTGGCAGCAACTACACTGGTTTGCCGGCCAGGATCCTGAGGAAAATGTGAACTATTTATCTGAGGCTTGGCTTTGTTTTGGGTTTTGCTGTGGCTGACCTAGAGTCCCTCTGCCCAGGATATGCCCGAGTGAGGCGATGCAATAGCTTTCACTCAAGTGGTGTTCCCCAAGCTCAGTTGGACTGGGAGGGTGTCCACTTCCATCAGCGGACCCTGTAACTCATTTACTCCAATTGTCACATTTCTAATGACAAAGCCAGTTGTAGTGCCTGTTTGAAATCCAGTTGGGCTTCAACTAGTAGGTACTTTTGCATGGTGACATCATTAATCCCACATACCAAACAGTGTGTCAGCATCTCATTAAGGGTTAAACCAAAGTTACACGTCTCTGCCAGGCGTCTTAACCTCGTCAAAAATCCTGACATGGATTCCCCTGGTTCTCGAACTGCTGTGTAAAACGGATCGCACCTCAGAATTAGAGGAGGCTTGGAGTTATTATAATCCTTAACTAAATCCATCAACTCTTGAAACATTTTGGTATGTGGTAGCTCAGGGAACGTTTGGCTCCTAATAATCAAAAACACTGCAGCTCCACAAGCTGTCAGAAGACTTACTTATTGTTTTTCATCTGCTGCAATGTCATTTGCCCAGAAAAATGAACGCATTCTTCCCACGTACTGGGCCCTGCCCTCGACAGCAGAGTCAAATGAATCAAGCTTCCCAACAAATGATGCAAGAAATGCTTACCCCAACTCAAAGATGACTACTGCAAATGAGTTTCTTCAGGATCACGCATTACTCCCATTGCCACTGAAATAGCTCCCATCACCAAGTCGCCCTTTATTTATATGTAAACAGTCCTTAACTTTAATACTGCCTCACTCAGAGTCAGTGACCAGAGTATCAGTATCTCTGACATGTCCCTTTTTGTGTCTGTCAGGGCTCCATGATTGGACCAGAGTAACAGCCCCTGTTATGAAACACTCTTTCTGAGGTCTAGGTGGCTAACCTCATCACAATCCCTACACCAATAGCTACGGTCTCAACCTATTTAACCATTCCCCAAACCCAGTCCTTCATTCCAGGAATCAGCCAGTGGATCATTGCTAGATTGTTTCTAATACAAAGAAAGCCATTCTTTAATAAGGTGACCAAAACCATACTCAATATTCATGGTACAATCTCACTAACGCCTTTTATGGTGAATCTAATGCTGTTCAGTGAATCAACAGAGACCAGTTCCTACCTGTAAAACATAGACTGCAGGATTCAGTGGCTTGTAACATGCAGAAATAATGCTTCTTCTCTCCAAACTTTTCTGATGGAGCAACTTTCTTCTCTGAACTTCTTCATCAATCTGAGGGAGACAAAATGACTTAGTGTGACTTGATAGTTATCAAATAGTTATTGTTTATTTTAGTTAAACCTGTGCAGAGATGGTAGGACCCACCTCTAGAGCAGGTGGGACTTGAACCTAAGCCTGCTGGTCCAGAGATATGGACACACCACTGGGCCCCAATCGCGCTAATCGAATAGCTTTATTGTTTGCTCACAGCCATCTTGTGGACATCTTGACACGCAATGTTGCAATAACACGGGTGTTATACTCACACAGCAAAGGCACTCGAGCAGTAATTAGGGCAACAATTGCTAGTCTTGCCAGTGCCACCCACATCCCAAGAAATAAAACGATTCACAGTCATGGAAATATAAACATCCTTAATGGCTGCATCAAACAATTCAAGGTGTTTTGTTTCCAATCATCTTTATGGGTATTTAACCATATTTCCCAAATCACAATTACTATGGCCCTAAAGTTACTCTTCACTAAATTCCTCCCAAATCTCTTGGTTCTATGCTTTCAGTTTAAAGTAAGATTCTATGAATAATCCATCTGCTATTTCTCTCTCAGTGAGGTCACCTGTCCACCCAAGTCTCACTAATCTCTTCCCCACTCAGCCCTAACCCTAGGGACCTGAGACTTTCAACCTCGTGAAGCTACAATAGTGTAGCACTCCCTCAGCATTGACTCTCTAACTGTGACAGTATTGATTGCACAACTGTAAGAGTAACTATCTAACTCTAAGCTCCGCTGGAAATCCACCATCACATTTTCTGCTGTTTGTTGCACTGTCACTGAACAGCATGACTAAGAAGTGGTCAAAATGAAAGTTAAATTCCGAGTCTGGGTATTATTGAGTGTGACCGTGAGTATAATGGTGTGCAGCACACATAGGCTGGTACTGTTGGTTTGTCAGTTTTACCTTAGCTTGAACCTTTCTGAATTGTTCTTCAGTCTTGCATCCCTTGCTTCTTAAAATCTGAAACATGAGCAAATGTTGAGTTACTGAAAGAACCCAATTTATAACTTGCTGCAGAATAGTGAAAGGTTTGACTGTGGCAGTGTCCCTGGGGTCAGTGTGTTTGAGTGGTCAATGATCTACTTGTATGTAAAAACAGGAGTTTCATGTTTTGAGAAGATTTGTAGCTCAGGTTGAGGTTCTGGACGTAGGTTTGCTTGCTGAGCTGGAAGGTTCATTTTCAGACATTTTGTCACCATACTAGGTAACATCTTCAGTGAGCCTCCGAATGAAGCACTGGTGGTGTAGACCGTTTTCTATTTATATGTTTGGGTTTCCTTGGGTTGGCAATGTCATTTTCTGTTCTTTTTCTCAGGGGGTGATAAATGGGATCCAAGTCAATGCGTTTGTTGATAGAGTTCCAGTTGGAATACCATGCTTCTAGGAATTCTCATGCATGTTTCTGTTTGGCTTGTCCTGGATGTGTTGTCCCAGTCAAACTGGTGTCCTTCCTCATCTGTATGTGAGGATACTAGTGAGAGGGTCATGTCTTTTTGTGGCTAGTTGATGTTCATGTATCCTGGTAGCTAGTTTTCCGTCTCTTTGTCCATATCGTGTTTGTTATAGTTATTGCAAGGTATTTTGTAGATGACATTAGTTTTGCTTGTTGTCTGTATAGGGTCTTTCAAGTTCATTAGCTGTTGTTTTAGTGTGTTGGTGGGCTACCATGATGCCAAGGGGTCTGGGTAGTCTGGCAGTCATTTCCGAGATGTCTTTGATGAAGGGGAGAGTGGGCGAGGGTTTCTGGATGCGCTTTGTCTGCTTGTTTGGGTTTGTTGCTCAGAAAATCGGCGGACTGTGTTCATTGGGTACCCGTTCTTTTTGAATACATGGTACGGGTGATTTTCCTCTGCTCTGCGTAACTCCTCTGCGCTGTAATGTGTGGTGGCTCGTTGAAATAATGTTCTGATGCAGCTTCGTTTGTGGATGTTGGGGTGATTGCTTCTGTAGTTCAATATTTGGTCTGTATGTGTTGTTTTCCTGGAGACGTTGGTTTGAAGTTCCCCATTGGCTGTTCGCTCTACTGTGACATCTAGGAATAGCAGTTTGTTGTTGTTTTCCTCCTCCTTGGTGAACTTTATGCCAGTAAGGGTATTATTGATGGTCTTGAAGGTTTCCTCTAATTTGTTTCATTTGATGATGACAAAGGTGTCTTCCATGTAGCAGGCCCAAGTTTCTGCATTACTGCCTCTGCTAACAACCCTGATATTGGAGTTCCCATGGGTGTTCCGTTGGTTTGTCTGTAGGTTTTGTTGTTGAAGGTGAAGTGAGTGGTAAGGCATAGGACCACTGGCTTGACGGTATTGTCCTTGCTGATGCAGTTGGTGATGTTTGGTGTATGTGTCTTTGGGTGTTCTAATAATGTAGTCAGTGTTTCCTTGGCTAGATTGATGTTGATGGATGTGAATAGGGCTGTTACATTAAAGGAGACCATTATTTCAACCTCTTCTATTTTGCTGTCTTTTGATGGTCTTCAGGAATTCTTGGGTGGAGTGGCGTGAGCCTTCTACTAAGTGTTTTAGTCTTTGGTGTAGGTCCTTGGCCAATCTGTGAGTTAGTGTTCCAGGTAGTGAGACTATGGGTCTGAGGGGGTCTCCTGGTTTGTGAATTTTGGGTAATCTGTAGAAGCGTGGCGTGTTGGATCCGTCTGATTTCGTTTTTTGGAAGTCGGTCTTATTTATTTCTCCAAATTTCTAAATTTTCTTTTGAGTAGGACTGTGATTCAGTTCTCTAATTGTGGGGTCGGGTCGATCAATAAATAAGACCGACTTCATCACCTTTCATTCCTACTGAGCAACTAACTCTTCGGCCAAGCTTTTGGTCACCTCTTCTGTGGAACCAGGACAAATTTTACCTGGCGATGTTCCGTGAAGTCCCTTTGAACATGTTTGAAATTTTACAATGTGGGATTCGCTCCAGACCTCAGAGTCACTGCCAGCAGCCCCCACACCAAGTGTAGCTAAAGTGGGGTGTAGCTCGGGCTGATGGGGGGGGGGGGCAGGTCTGAGCAACCGCTTTGTGTATTTGGTGAGGAAGCAGCTCAATGTTGTATGGAAACCCAAAGCTGACACGGTGGGGAAGGGCTCAGGATTCTCCCCAATCCCTCAACCAACACCTCAAATCAGACTCTGAAATAATAGAGAACAGTGGGGCTGGAAACCTGAAACAAAAAGAAATTCAGGAAGTGCTGGAGATGCAGTGGGAAAGGATCACACTGGGATCTTCCTGGGAGTAAACTGGTTCAAGGAGAAAGTGAGGGCTGCAGATCTGTGAGTGAGGACACTTTAGTTTCTGGAAAGTAATGGTTCGTCTCGATGATGTAGACAGGGGACACATTCGGCCCATCGCCCCCGTGCTAGCCCCCTCCACCCCACCAGCCCCGGGACATTCCCCCTTTTCACAATCTAACGTGAATGATGTTAATCATAATATTATTTATTTTCTATCTTACAGATTCCAGTTGTGGCTCCGTCGAGCGGACGTGGAGCCTGAAATCTTCCAGGAAGATGTTGTCGGTGTAAAAACAGCGGCAGGAAAAGAAGGGCCCGGGCGCAGGCCTCCCGCCCGCTCCCTCCATTCCGCCCGCCGGAGCTTCAATCACACCCCGGGGACGGCCCGACAACCAGATAAACAACGCGGGGGTGCAGCACCAAACGCGTTCCGGCGGTGGCCCGCACAAAGGTTCCGGGGGGGAGGGAGCAGGCGGTGTGTCCGTCCGTCCCCTGGTCCCCCGGCCTCCCGCCGCCATGTCGGATGGAAAGCGCAGTGTGTGCACCCAGACGGAGGCTCCGCCGGGGGACAGGGAGCGGTACGGAGACGTTTATAAATACCTGTCCCGGGGGGTCTACTCCCGGGCCCTGGGCCCCCTGCAGCGGAGGAGCGTCCGGAGACTCGCCGCTAACTTCAGGCTGGAAGGTGAGGAGGGGGCTCGGGGTGAGGCCGGGACTCAGACCCCTCCCCCCCCCCCCTCTCTCCATCCCCGTATCCCCCTCCATCCCCCCCATCCCCCTCCCCATGTCTCCCCCATAACTCCCCACCCTCATCTGCCCCCCCGTCCCCCACATCTTCCCCCCCCCGTCCCCCATATCTTCCCCCCCCCGTCCCCCATATCTTCCCCCCCCTGTCCCCCATATCTTCCCCCCCCGTCCCCCATATCTTCCCCCCCCCACGTCCCCCATATCTTCCCCCCCCCCGTCCCCATATCTTCCCCCCCCCGTCCCCCATATCTTCCCCCCCCCCGTCCCCCATATCTTCCCCCCCGTCCCCCATATCTTCCCCCCCCATCCCCAATATCTTCCCCCCATCCCCCATATCTTCCGTCCCCCATATCTTCCCCCCCCGTCCCCCATATCTTCCCCCCCCGTCCCCCATATCTTCCCCCCCCGTCCCCCATATCTTCCCCCCCCCGTCCCCCATATCTTCCCCCCCCCCGTCCCCCATATCTTCCCCCCCCGTCCCCCATATCTTCCCCCCCCGTCCCCCATATCTTCCCCCCCCGTCCCCCATATCTTCCCCCCCGTCCCCCATATCTTCCCCCCCCGTCCCCCATATCTTCCCCCCCCGTCCCCCATATCTTCCCCCCCCGTCCCCCATATCTTCCCCCCCCGTCCCCCATATCTTCCCCCCCCGTCCCCCATATCTTCCCCCCCCGTCCCCCATATCTTCCCCCCCCGTCCCCCATATCTTCCCCCCCATCCCCCATATCTTCCGTCCCCCATATCTTCCCCCCCCCGTCCCCCATATCTTCCCCCCCCGTCCCCCATATCTTCCCCCCCCCGTCCCCCATATCTTCCCCCCCCCGTCCCCCATATCTTCCCCCCCCCGTCCCCCATATCTTCCCCCCCCCGTCCCCCATATCTTCCCCCCCCCCCGTCCCCCATATCTTCCCCCCCCGTCCCCCATATCTTCCCCCCCCGTCCCCCATATCTTCCCCCCCCATCCCCCATATCTTCCCCCCCATCCCCCATATCTTCCGTCCCCCATATCTTCCCCCCCCCGTCCCCCATATCTTCCCCCCCCCGTCCCCCATATCTTCCCCCCCCCCGTCCCCCATATCTTCCCCCCCCCCGTCCCCCATATCTTCCCCCCCCCCGTCCCCCATATCTTCCCCCCCCGTCCCCCATATCTTCCCCCCCCGTCCCCCATATCTTCCCCCCCCCGTCCCCCATATCTTCCCCCCCCGTCCCCCATATCTTCCCCCCCCGTCCCCCATATCTTCCCCCCCCATCCCCCATATCTTCCCCCCCATCCCCCATATCTTCCGTCCCCCATATCTTCCCCCCCCGTCCCCCATATCTTCCCCCCCCCGTCCCCCATATCTTCCCCCCCCGTCCCCCATATCTTCCCCCCCGTCCCCCATATCTTCCCCCCCCCCCGTCCCCCATATCTTCCCCCCCCCGTCCCCCATATCTTCCCCCCCCGTCCCCCATATCTTCCCCCCCCGTCCCCCATATCTTCCCCCCCCCGTCCCCCATATCTTCCCCCCCCCCCCGTCCCGCATATCATCCCCCCCCCGTCCCGCATATCATCCCCCCCCCCGTCCCGCATATCATCCCCCCCCCCCCGTCCCGCATATCATCCCCCCCCCCGTCCCGCATATCATCCCCCCCCCGTCCCGCATATCATCCCACCCCCCCGTCCCGCATATCATCCCCCCCCGTCCCGCATATCATCCCCCCCCCGTCCCGCATATCATCGCCCCCCCGTCCCGCATATCATCCCCCCCCCGTCCCGCATATCATCCCCCCCCCCGTCCCGCATATCATCCCCCCCCGTCCCGCATATCATCCCCCCCCGTCCCGCATATCATCCCCCCCCCCCGTCCCGCATATCATCCCCCCCCCGTCCCGCATATCATCCCCCCCCGTCCCGCATATCTTCCCCCCCCCGTCCCGCATATCTTCCCCTCCCCGTCCCGCATATCTTCCCCTCCCCGTCCCGCATATCTTCCCCCCCCCCCGTCCCGCATATCTTCCCCCCCCCCCCGTCCCGCATATCTTCCCCCCCCCGTCCCGCATATCTTCCCCCCCCCGTCCCGCATATCTTCCCCCCCGCCGTCCCGCATATCTTCCCCCCCCCCGTCCCGCATATCTTCCCCCCCCGTCCCGCATATCTTCCCCCCCGTCCCGCATATCTTCCCCCCCCCCCGTCCCGCATATCTTCTCCCCCCCCCCGTCCCGCCTATCATCCCCCCCCCGTCCCGCATATCTTCCCCCCCCCGTCCCGCATATCTTCCCCCCCCGTCCCGCATATCTTCCCCCCCGCCCCCGTCCCGCATATCTTCCCCCCCCCCCCGTCCCGCCTATCATCCCCCCCCCCGTCCCGCCTATCATCCCCCCCCCGTCCCGCCTATCATTCCCCCCCCGGCCCGCATATCATTCCCCCGTCCCGCATATCTTCCCCCCCCGTCCCGCATATCTTCCCACCCCCGTCCCGCATATCTTCCCCCCCCGTCCCGCATATCTTCCCCCCCCCCCGTCCCGCATATCTTCCCCCCCCGTCCCGCATATCATCCCTCCCCCCGTCCCGCATATCATTCCCCCCCCGTCCCGCATATCATTCCCCCCCCGTCCCGCATATCATTCCCCCCCCCCCCCGTCCCGCATATCATTCCCCCCCCCCCGTCCCGCATATCATTCCCCCCGTCCCGCATATCTTCCCCCCCCGTCCCGCATATCTTCCCCCCCCCCCCCCGTCCCGCATATCTTCCCCCCCCCCGTCCCGCATATCTTCCCCCCCCACATATCTTCCCCCCGCCCCCGTCCCGCATATCTTCTCCCCCCCGTCCCGCATATCTTCCACCCCCCCGTCCCGCATATCTTCCCACCCCCCCCCCCCGTCCCGCATATCTTCCCACCCCCCCGTCCCGCATATCTTCCCTCCCCCCCGTCCCGCATATCTTCCCCCCCCCCGTCCCGCATATCTTCCCCCCCCCCCCGTCCCGCATATCTTCCCCCCCCCCCCCGTCCCGCATATCTTCCCCCCCCCGTCCCGCATATCTTCCCCCCCCCCCGTATATCTTCCCCCCCCCCGTCCCGCATATCTTCCCCCCCCCGTCCCGCATATCTTCCCCCCCCCCCGTCCCGCATATCTTCCCCCCCCCCCGTCCCGCATATCTTCCCCCCCCCCGTCCCGCATATCTTCCCCCCCCCCGTCCCGCATATCTTCCCCCCCCCCCCGTCCCGCATATCTTCCCCCCCGTCCCGCATATCTTCCCCCCCCGTCCCGCATATCTTCCCCCCCCTTCGCCCTTATTCCCACTCCCCTTCCCATCCCACCCTTTCCCCCCCCCCGTCCCACTCTTTCCTTCCCCCCCCGTCCCACTCTTTCCTCCCCCCCCCCCCGTCCCACTCTTTCCTTCCCCCCCCCCCCGTCCCACTCTTTCCTTCCCCCCCCCCGTCCCACTCTTTCCTTCCCCCCCCCCGTCCCACTCTTTCCTTCCCCCCACCCCGTCCCACTCTTTCCTCCTCCCACCCCGTCCCACTCTTTCCTTGCCCCCACCCCGTCCCACTCTTTCCTCCCCCCACCCCGTCCCACTCTTTCCTCCCCCCACCCCGTCCCACTCTTTCCTCCCCCCACCCCGTCCCACTCTTTCCTCCCCCCACCCCGTCCCACTCTTTCCTCCCCCCACCCCGTCCCACTCTTTCCTCCCCCCACCCCGTCCCACTCTTTCCTCCCCCCACCCCGTCCCACTCTTTCCTCCCCCCACCCCGTCCCACTCTTTCCTCCCCCCACCCCGTCCCACTCTTTCCTCCCCCCACCCCGTCCCACTCTTTCCTCCCCCCACCCCGTCCCACTCTTTCCTCCCCCCACCCCGTCCCACTCTTTCCTCCCCCCACCCCGTCCCACTCTTTCCTCCCCCCACCCCGTCCCACTCTTTCCTCCCCCCACCCCGTCCCACTCTTTCCTCCCCCCACCCCGTCCCACTCTTTCCTCCCCCCACCCCGTCCCACTCTTTCCTCCCCCCACCCCGTCCCACTCTTTCCTCCCCCCACCCCGTCCCACTCTTTCCTCCCCCCACCCCGTCCCACTCTTTCCTCCCCCCACCCCGTCCCACTCTTTCCTCCCCCCACCCCGTCCCACTCTTTCCTCCCCCCACCCCGTCCCACTCTTTCCTCCCCCCACCCCGTCCCACTCTTTCCTCCCCCCACCCCGTCCCACTCTTTCCTCCCCCCACCCCGTCCCACTCTTTCCTCCCCCCACCCCGTCCCACTCTTTCCTTCCCCCACCCCGTCCCACTCTTTCCCCTTCCCCCCCCCCCCTCCTGTCCCACTCTTCCCCCTTCCCCCCCCCCCTCCTGTCCCACCCTTCCCCCTTACCCCCCCCCTCCTGTCCCACCCTTCCCCCTTCCCCCCCCGTCCGGTCCCACCCTTCCCCCCCCCCCTCCTGTCCCACCCTTCCCCCCCCCCCCCCCGTCCCACCCTTCCCCCCCCCCCTCCCGTCCCACTCTTCCCCCCCCCTCCCGTCCCACTCTTCCCCCCCCCTCCCGTCCCACTCTTCCCCCCTCCCTCCCGTCCCACTCTTCCCCCTCCCTCCCGTCCCACTCTTCCCCCTCCCTCCCGTCCCACTCTTCCCCCTCCCTCCCGTCCCACTCTTCCCCCTCCCTCCCGTCCCACTCTTCCCCCTCCCTCCCGTCCCACTCTTCCCCCTCCCCCTCCCGTCCCACTCTTCCCCCTTCCCCCTCCCCCTCCCGTCCCACTCTTCCCCCTTCCCCCTCCCCCTCCCGTCCCACTCTTCCCCCTTCCCCCTCCCCCTCCCGTCCCACTCTTCCCCCTCCCCCTCCCGTCCCACTCTTCCCCCTCCCCCTCCCGTCCCACTCTTCCCCCTCCCCCTCCCGTCCCACTCTTCCCCCTCCCCCTCCCGTCCCACTCTTCCCCCTCCCCCTCCCGTCCCACTCTTCCCCCTCCCCCTCCCGTCCCACTCTTCCCCCTCCCCCTCCCGTCCCACTCTTCCCCCTCCCCCTCCCGTCCCACTCTTCCCCCTCCCCCTCCCGTCCCACTCTTCCCCCTCCCCCTCCCGTCCCACTCTTCCCCCTCCCCCTCCCGTCCCACTCTTCCCCCTCCCCCTCCCGTCCCACTCTTCCCCCTCCCCCTCCCGTCCCACTCTTCCCCCTCCCCCTCCCGTCCCACTCTTCCCCCTCCCCCTCCCGTCCCACTCTTCCCCCTCCCCCTCCCGTCCCACTCTTCCCCCTCCCCCTCCCGTCCCACTCTTCCCCCTCCCCCTCCCGTCCCACTCTTCCCCCTCCCCCTCCCGTCCCACTCTTCCCCCTCCCCCTCCCGTCCCACTCTTCCCCCTCCCCCTCCCGTCCCACTCTTCCCCCTCCCCCTCCCGTCCCACTCTTCCCCCTCCCCCTCCCGTCCCACTCTTCCCCCTCCCCCTCCCGTCCCACTCTTCCCCCTCCCCCTCCCGTCCCACTCTTCCCCCTCCCGTCCCACTCTTCCCCCTCCCGTCCCACTCTTCCCCCTCCCGTCCCACTCTTCCCCCTCCCCCTCCCGTCCCACTCTTCCCCCTCCCCCTCCCGTCCCACTCTTCCCCCTTCCCCCTTCCCCCCCCTCCCGTCCCACTCTTCCCCCCCCCCTCCCGTCCCACTCTTCCCCCTTCCCCCTTTTCCCCCCCCTCCCGTCCCACTCTTCCCCCTTCCCCCTTTTCCCCCCCCTCCCGTCCCACTCTTCCCCCTTCCCCCCCCCTCCCGTCCCAGTCTTCCCCCTTCCCCCCCCCTCCCGTCCCAGTCTTCCCCCTTCCCCCCCCCTCCCGTCCCAGTCTTCCCCCTTCCCCCCCCTCCCGTCCCAGTCTTCCCCCTTCCCCCCCCGCCCTTACCTCCCCCCCCCCCTCGCCCTTATCTTCCCCCCCCCCCCTCGCCCTTATCTTCCCCCCCCCCCTCGCCCTTATCTTCCCCCCCCCCCCCTCGCCCTTATCTCCCCCCCCCCCCCCCCTCCCTCCATCATTAATACACAGTGGCAGCAGTGTGTACCAGCTACAGGATGCACTACTTACTAAAGCTCCTCCAACAGCACCTTTAAACCCACAACCACTACACTCCCGAAGGACAATGGCAGCACATACATGGGAAAACCATCCCCTGCCAGTTCCCCTCCAAATGACTCACCATCCTGATATGGAAATATATGGACAGCGTAGCTGGATCAAAATCCTGAAACTCCCTTTCTAACAGGTCGATGGATATACCTACACCCCCAAGGGGTACAGAGGTTGAAGAAGGCAGCTCACCACCACCTTATGAAGGGCAACTAGGGATGGGTGAAAACATTGGCCCAGCCAGTAACACTCAGTATGAATGTATTTCGTTTCTAAAACGTCTTGGCTTTAAACATCAGAAAGATAGCAATGGTTTGGCCAAATGTGTAGAAAAGTGGCAAATGGAGTTCAAGACAGGTTTGGGAAGTGCTGAAGGAGGATCATTGGACCTGAAATAATAACTCTGCATTGTCTCCACAGATGCTGCCAGACCAGCTGAGTTTATCCATCAATTTCTGATTTTGTTGCAGAGGTTGGGGAGGTCAAACTGCTAGGTTCTTTTTCCTTGAGATTCTTACACACTTAATGCAACTGCAATACTCCACTTTCTGTGAAACCAAAATTTATTAAGCAAGTACAAGCTTTTGGAGGAACCTTTAACACTCTTCATGGGGCTTGCGGAGCCGTGTCAAGAGATCTCTCTGAACAAGGGAACAGTCCTCCTTTATATAGGATTTTACAGCACAGTCTGATGCCACCAAAGACACAATGTTTCTGGAAATAATAAATCACTACAATGTGATTAAATCATTCCTTAACTGCAGGATCTGATCTGCACGGTGTCATTAGATTCTTAACCGCGGTGTCCTTATTCTTTCTTAACTGCAGGTGATGGTTATTTAATTTTTTTTCTTAACTGCAGGAGATGGCTACTTAAATTGTTTCTGAATTGCAGGAGATGGCTATGTAAGTTTTTTTACATTCTGTCTGCAAGACAGAGAAACATACCACCCTCCACCCTGGACATCCAGTTTCTTCCAGACTCTCAGAACAAATTAACCCTTTAACATCTCAAAAGAAAACTGCACATTATACAATTAAGTTAGAAGCTAGGGAGTGCATGTTCACAGGTGGCAGGGCAGCTGAGTAAACTGGTATTGATGGAATATGGGATGTTTTCCTTCAAAAAGCAAGTTATCAAATACAAAAGCAGGGATGTAATGGTGGAATTGTATAAACAAACCATTAAACCACACCTGGAGTTTTGTGCACTGCCTGAATTACAGGAGAATTGTGATTGCTGTAGGAGGTATACAGAGGAGATTTACAAGAATGTCACAAGGACTTGAAAATTGTATCTATGAGAACAGATTGGATATTTTACGGGTTGTTTCCTAAGAATAGAGTCTGAGAGGTGACTTAATTGAGGGGTACAAAATAATGAGGGGCTTGGTTAGAGTGGGCAGATGTGATGTAAGATATATGATTAATATATATATTAATTTGGTTTATTATGGATTTTTGAATGTTGGACTAGTGGTATATGTGTCTTCTATGTGCCTGAAGATGGTTTTATGATTAAATTCTAAGTATTTCTGTAACCACGGTGATTTCTTAGTTTTAAAACTATCTGTGAGACATAGTTCCAAGAGAATAATAGGAATTGGTTTAATTTGAGAAAGAATACAAGAGAACAAATTAAACAGCATAGTGCATTAGGTTTCAAATAGAAGGTTCTGGAAATTTTTTGGGGACTTGGGGAAACATAACATGGAGTAAAAAGCACTTTGGTTTAAATTTGAGGCAGTTTTCCGAAGTCTTGGCTGAAGCTGAATATGTTGCTCTTGAGAAAGGGAGGTTGTTGAGAACTGCTAAGGAAGAAGTTATTGCCATTTAAGGAGTTTAGTTTAAAAGTTCAAGACCAGAACTGTTTGATTAAAACCTTAGATGAGTCATTTCAAACTGAGAATGTCTAAACAATTGTAGGAAGACTCCAGGAAGAGGCTGAAGAGACGGCATTGAAGCCCCTGTTAAATAAAACCTTAAAGGTATGAAATAGAAATAAATTCTCTCTGGTGTGAGTCCTGTAAAGAAAGGCTTTAAGGATTAATGTGGATTTTATCTCACTGTTCCAAAATCTCTAAAATTGTGATATATGTAAGTAGTGTGTTTTTTTTTTAATCTTCATTTCTTTTGTGTAATAAACTTCTGTTTTATTGTTAAACCTGAATCTGCAGCATTTCGTGTTTGTGTTCCAGTGAAAGATCATGTGATTAAAACCGAAATAGAATGTGATCTACCAGGCCAGGTTTCAGACTGGAATTTGACTCATCCAGTAATAACATCAGCTGGGTCATAACGGTTGGGAACTCTTGGTTGGATTTTTGAATTTGCTGGAATTCAGACAGGAATTTTTAATATACTTTTTAAAAGTAATGAGTGGGTGGCAGTTCTGGACATAAAGCTGTTATATTGTGGTGAAGTTCCAGGGTATGGAATTTGAATGTGGCTTTGAATGTTGCTAAGTTCTCGAAGTGGAAGATATAAAAAGAATTATTTAAAACCTTTGACTAAAGCTAAGCTGAGAATTGGTGATACATTGAAGGTAGAAATAAAAGCAGGATATTTTTCAATTGAGGTGTTTTCAGTGATTATCCAACATTTATAACTGGAAGAAAGGAGACCTGAAGTTACGATGTCATGACTGGAATTAGCTAAAATATAGTTAGAAATGAAAGTACCAACACAGCGTAAGGGACATAGAGTTAAGAAAACTTAAAATGAAAAATGGAGGATAATGGAAATTAATGAAAAACAAAGTGAAAAGGAATATAGCATTTTTAAAATTTTTAACTGCAAAGAGAACTTTATACAACATTATTTGGCTAAAGTAAAGCTTAGAATAAGGAAGGATGAAGGAGGTAGTAGCTCAGAGGTTATTGTGATTCCAGTGAGGAATTTGATATAATCAAGAATCTATTATTTGTACCTAAATTTATGGAGGATCGTGTCAAAATTTATTTACCTCAGGTAGCCGGACAGGTGAAGTAGCCAGAAGAGATTTGACCTTTTAATGTTAGAATATTGTTACACCTCACTGGAGTAGGCCACTGGAAATCAAGCCCCAATATTCCTGTATTCATCACAAAAGTTAAAGATTTTATCTAACTCCACAAAAATCCCTCAATTACTGTGAAAGATACCCAGCTTAACAGAAAGTACAGACAAAGTGACTGTGTATTTAACAAGAATTACTATTTATTACATATATTCAGATTCTAAAGATGGAAACAACAGTGAAATGTCAACTGATAACTCTACTAGTTACAACCTACACTCCATTCTGAAACCCTCTTCACACATACATAGAGACACACATAAAAATATGGAAGGTAAAAAAACTGAGGAAGCAGTCCAATGGCACAAGTTCTCAGGATTGGATGGAGGAGTTCCTTCAATTTCTCAAATCCCTCAGTTGTTTTACTTATTTGCAGGAGACACAGAACAAGTGATTCACAAATTATAAAGTCTCAGTAAGTTTACAGCAATTGGTAGGACAAAATAAACAGGCTTTATTCAGGCTTTAGGTGTTTATTGGAGAGAGAGAGGCATGTCATCTGCTCTGGCAGCAATCCAAAAGCTTCTGCCATTATCGTTCACATCCACGAGCTGTTCAACTGCGTGGGAGCCAATCAGATAGTTGTCAAGCTGATGGCTTTATCCATAACTTGTTTGTGGAATTGTGATCAATCAGCAACCTGTTACCAGCCAAAACTCGCTGTCTACACAGACCTCCAGAGTTGAACCATCTATCCATATCTTCCCCTGCTGCTTGAATAAAGCAGCAGTGTAAACACCACCAACAATGAGTTTCAGTTACATGCTTTACAAAAGTACAGCAACTCCTTCCTTGGTCCTTTCTGTAACATAGTGCTTTTCCCAAACCGGTCCCCAGTGAAAAATAAAGAAAAGTAAAGAGTTACAGTCTCTGCAGTGTTTTGACAAGTACAACTCTTACCATGTAACAGCAGTAAAACTAATCTGCAGAGTATATTAAAGAGGCAATACTCAATGTTTATGAGCTTGAGTCTGACATTTATCAGCTAAAATTTAGGACTTCTAGAGGTCAGTCAGTGATGCTGGCTGATAGTGCTATTTGTTTTCTAGAGGGGGTTTAAGAAGAAGAAAAGTTTAGTGAAAGGTATACATGGAAATTAAGAAAAAACATTATACAGAGTTGATTATAGAGTGACTTGCTGAATGGAAAAGTTGTATTAGGAGTAGTAAAGTGAATTCCTAAAAAAAGGAATTTATTTTATTTTGAGGAATGATCTGGCAGGTTCAAGAATATTCAGCAAGAGCAGCAGAACAACCAATGAATGTTGTAAGAGGAACGTCCTGATTACTACTAATTCTGTTGTGCCTAGATCTCAGGCCTGTAGAATTAGACAGGAACTAAAGGAGTCTGAAACAGGGCGTTGATTTTGAAATGCAGTTATTTGATACAGTTTTTGAAAATTTAATATAATAGAATAAAGGTAAAGTGAATGAGGCTGCCATGTTTAGCTGATCTTCTTTAATAGAAATGCAACAAACAGGAATTGACAGTTATATGAAACGGCTGACTCAGAAACTGAATCACAAACAATACCTGAGTGTCATGACTTGAAAGACAAAGTATTAGTGAGAAAACAGCAAATACCTCAAATACCAGCCAAGAGCAATGGGCAATGGTCTTCACATATTCCAATTTGGATGTTGGGAAGACACACGCTAAAATATTAAAACATTTTATTGTCCAGGATTACATAAAGGCGTAATCAAATTTAGCCAGCCATACCAAGTAGTAGGGAAACTTCAATTTTCAATTAAACCTGCACCTTTAGTTCTAATACTAACTTCTGAAAAACAGTTTGGCAGGGTCTTAATACATTGTGTACAGCCCTGCCTAAAACTAGGGTTTTCTAATAATTATGGATGTTTCCGAAATATTTCTGGGTGCAGTGCCTTTACAGAAAATTACTATATACGGTAGTGTAAAAGTTAGTTCAAAGTTTTGCAAGCTATGGTACGTCCAAAGAATGTTATCTGATCAAGGAATATATCACAAATACTCAAACAACTAATGACTAAGTGGGAATAAAACAACATGCATCTTCTGAAAACAGTGTTGCTGGAAAAGCGCAGCAGGTCAGGCAGCATCCAAGGAGCAGGAGAATCGACGTTTCGGGCATAAGCCCTTCTTCAGGAATGAGGAAAGTGTGTCCAGCAGGCTAAGATAAAAGGTATGGAGGAGGGACTTGGGGGAGGGGCGTTGGTAATGTGATAGGTGGAAGGAGGTCAAGGTGAGGGTGATAGGCTGGAGTGGGGGTGGGGGCGGGGGCAGAGAGGTCAGGAAGAAGATTGCAGGTCAAGAAGGCGGTGCTGAGTCAGAGGGTTGGGACTGAAATAAGGTGGGGGGAGGGGAAATGAGGAAACTGGAGAAATCTGCATTCATCCCTTGTGGTTGGAGGGTTCCTAGGTGGAAGATGAGGCGCTCTTCCTCCAACCGTCATGTTGCCGTGGTCTGGCGATGTAGGAGGCCAAGGACCTGCATGTCCTTGGTGGAGTGGGAGGGGGGGGTTAAAGTGTTCAGCCACGGGGCGGTTGATGCGGATGTCCCAGAGGTGTTCTCTGAAACGTTCCGCAAGTAGGCGGCCTGTCTCCCCAATGTATAGGAGGCCACATCGGGTGCAGCGGATGCAGTAAATGATGTGTGTGGAGGTGCAGGTGAATTTGTGGCGGATATAGAAGGATCCCTTGTGGCCTTGGAGGGAAGTGAGGGGGGAGGTGTGGGCGCAAGTTTTGCATTTCTTGCGGTTGCAGGGGAAGGAGTCGGGAGTGGAGGTTGGGTTGGTGGGGGGTGTGGACCTGACGAGGGAGTCACGGAGGGAGTGGTCTTTCTGGAACGCTGATAGGGGAGGGGAGGGAAATATATCCTTGGTGGTGGAGTCTGTTTGGAGGTGGCGGAAATGACGAAAGATGATACGATGTATCTGGAGGTTGGTGGAGTGGTAGGTGAGGACCAGTGGGGTTCTGTCCTAGTGGCAATTGGAGGGGCGGGGTTACAAGGGCGGAGGAGCGGGAAGTGGAGGAGATGCGGTGGAGAGCATCGTCGACTACGTCTGGGGGGAAATTGCGGTCTTTGAAGAAGGAGGCCATCTGGGTTGTATGGTTTTGGAATTGGTCCTCCTGGGAGCAGATGCGGCAGAGACGAAGGAATTGGGAATATGGGATGACATTTTTACAGGGGGCAGGGTGGGAGGAGGTGTAATCTAGGTAGTTGTGGGAGTCGGTCGGTTTATAGTAAATGTCCGTGTTGAGTCAGTCGCCTGAGCTGGAAATGGAGAGGTCTAGGAAGGGGAGGGAGGAGTCTGAGACGGTCCAGGTAAATTTGAGGTCGGGGTGGAAGGTGTTGGTAAAGTGGATGAACTGTTCAACCTCCTCATGGGAGCACAAGGCAGCACCGATACAGTCATCGATGTAGCAGAGGAAAAGGTGGGGGGTGGTGCCAGTGTAACTGCGGAAGATGGACTGTTCCACATATCCGACGAAGAGGCAGGCATAGCTGGGGCCCATGCGGGTGCCCACGGCTACTCCTTTGGTTTGGAGGAAGTGGGAGGATTGGAAAGAGAAGTTGTTGAGGGTGAGGACCAGTTCAGTCAGTCAAAGGAGGGTGTCAGTGGAAGGGTACTGGTTGGGTCGGCGGGAAAGGAAGAAGCGGAGGGTTTTGAGTCCTTCATGATGGGGGATGGAGGTGTACAGGGACTGGATGTCCATGGAGATGATAAGGCGATAACATACATCTTTTGCTTACCACCCACTATATTAAGGTACACTGGAACAATTGCATCAAACTTTGAAGACAATGATTAGAGCTTATTGGCAAGAATATCATAATGAATGGGATAAAGGAATTCCAACATTGCTATTTATCTTTAGGGGCACTCTGGATGAATACAATGGATTTAGTTCTTTTGAAGTAATACATGGACGTGGAAGATGACCGCTTAAATTTATTAAAGAGATGAACCTCAGTGACTACGCTTCCAACCCTGTTTCAGAGAGGATCTGACTAGAATATGAGGGTTGGCTAGACAACATTTCAAGGGTGCTAATCACAACAAAAGCTACTCCAGATGAAAAGGTCAAAGTTAAAAATTTTATCACAGGAGGCAAAGTATTAGTCTTGGGGAACAAATAAGG
The DNA here is from genome assembly GCF_047496795.1 of Chiloscyllium punctatum. NCBI lineage: Eukaryota > Metazoa > Chordata > Chondrichthyes > Orectolobiformes > Hemiscylliidae > Chiloscyllium > Chiloscyllium punctatum. The sequence goes on from NC_092755.1 coordinate 78,432,767, forward strand.
CAAGTTTAACTGGACCTTATCGAATCAAAAAGAAACGCAATAATGTGAATTATATAATGAATATTCCAGACAAGAGAACAATTCAGAAAGTGTGCCATGTTGATTTCATGAAAATAAATTGTGACAGAAGGATAGTGAGGAGAAAAGTGTATTTTATTTGAAAGAAATAGAGTGAAATAGAAATATCAGAATAATTAGATAATAATCAGAAAATGAAAAGTCAAAATTTGATCCTCTGATAATCAGATTAGAAACATGTTTAAAGGATCAAATCTGATGCTATTGAGGTGACTCTCGAAGGATATTACAGCATCATAAATATGCTTGGAAAAATCTTTTTGACTGTTCCTGATGATGTGAGAGATGTACTACCTATAAAACTACACCCGTTCAGACTCGATATACTCAGATTAGCTCAAGTGACGGAAAAGATTAAGTATGTGATGGACAATGATATAAGTGATTGAAGTCATAGCTCAACCTCACCTACTGGGATGGTGCCAAACTGAATGGATCGCAAAGATTTTGTATTGATTATCACAAAGTCAATATTGTAACAAAAACAGTCTTCTATCCTCCTCCGAGACTGGAAGACTGCATTGAATGAATTGGACATTCACAATTTGTCACAAAAATGATACTTGCAAGTTTGGTTGACTAATTGAGCTAAAGAAATATCAGCTTTCATAACACCAGATGGACTTTATCAATGTAAAATCATGCCATTGGGAATGGACTATGTACCAACACTGTTTCAATAATTAAATAATAATTAACCGTACCAACACTGTTTCAATAATTAAATAATAATTAACCAAGTAACTAATTAAAGGACCATGTAATGGTTGTTTTTAGCCAAACTTTAGGACAACATTTATACCACTTGACTGAATCGATTAATTGACTACAGAAAGTTAATTTGGTTGTAAAACTGGTGAAAAGTGGATTTGCCAAGGCAAAAGTGACTTATTTGGGCCACATTGTAGTCCAATACCAAGTAGCCTCTAGAGAAGTGAGAGTATGGGCTATTTTGGATTTCCTGTGCTGAGGATGAAACATGGCATGAGTGCATTTTATAGTAGGTTTATTGTGAACTTCAGTACCAGAGTTACACCTTTAATAGATATTTGTTCAAAAAAAGGCAGAGAGTTGAATAGACACGAGTGTCAAAGTGCTTTTGAAAACTTGAAAGATGTGATAACATGCCAGCTTTAGCCATGCCAAATTTAAGGCCATTCAAACCATTAATGCCAGTGACCTTGGTGTAGAGTTATGCAGTGATAAAGGAGAAAAATGAATCTTGTGATAGCTCTCCATCATTTTGAGATTTACATCAACAATGTTGAAGAAACTATTAGTTATATGGACCGCAATCCTTTGATCATCTTAGGAATATTTCAGCACAAAAACTGACAACTATTTCAGTTCAATGAATTGGACACTCACAATCTGTCACAGATCAACTTGTGTAATTTTTCAACCGTGTAATTTGAAACTTATTCCCGTGCCTGGAAAAGATAATGTTATAGGGGATTATTTATTGAAAAGACATGTGAAGGGTACTGAGTGATGAAGGGCCCATGAATTAGTATGAAATAAGGTTGCTGTGTAACTCACTATGTTTAATGTCAACATGTTACTTTTGCTGACGTGACATAGAAATAATGTTAAGACAATTTTTGAGTAATGAAAATACCTGTTAAAGACTCATTTTCATTCTTCTTTGGGGAAAGGTCTGATCAATATATTGTATATTTTGGACTTTTGAAGTTTGAACTAGTGACATGGGGTTTCTCTGTCTGAAGGAATTAAAAATATTTCTGGAGCTATGATTCTTATTTTATCTGAGACATAATTTGGGGAGGCTAATAAGAATTTCTTCGCATTGTGAAAGTATATAGGTGAGCAATATAAATAGTATTGTGTATTAGGCTTTCAGATAGAAGATTCTGAATTTTTTGCGCCTAGGAGAAACACACATAATGTGGTGAGAAAAGCTTTTTAGTTTTGGTTTGGGGCAGTTTGCAAAGTCTTGGCTGAAGCTGAATATATAAACCAGTTGATCCTGAGAAAGAGAGGTAGTTCAACACTGTTAAGAAAGAGGTTAACTCATTTTAAGAAGTGTTTTTAAAAAGGACCAGAGCAGAATTAGATTAGATTACATTAGATTAGATTACAGTGTGGAAACAGGCCCTTCAGCCCAACAAATCCACACCGACCCACCGAAGCGTAACCCACCCATACCCCTACATTTACCCCTTACCTAACATTACGGGCAATTTAGCATGTTTGATTACAACTCTGGAGGGGTAATTTGAAGTTGTGAAAGTCCAAGCTCAGTTGAAGGCTATCAGATTTTCAGATCGGGACATTGAAGTCACAATTAAAGTAAGCCTTACAGATATGAAACAGAAAGTAATTCTCTCTGGTGTGAGTAATTTAAAGGAGGGCTTTTAGGATTATACTTTATTGTGTATTTTGAAAACTTTTAAATTTGTATTATTTGTTAAAAAATTGATTTTTCTATTTAATCTCCATTTCTTTTGTGTAATAAACTTCTGTTTTATTGCATGTATATTTTGGTTAAAGACCACCTCGATCTATCAAGACAGATTTCAGTCTGGCATCTGACTTGTGGAGAAATAAAATCAGCTTGAAATATAACACAGGGAAGATTGGTTTCCCCCGGTGGAGAGGTCACTTGCCTGGGGACACAGAGATTTAAGGCGATTGGTTAAAGGGTTAGAAGGAACACAGTTTCATCCAGAGGGTAACTGGTGTCTGGAATTTGCTGCCTAGTTTGGTGATTGGGGCAGCAAGCCTCAACTCATTTAAAAGGAATGTAGATCAGCTCCTGATGCACTGGAACTTGCAAGGCTATGGAGCAGATGCTGTAAAGTAGGATTTGAATGGGTGGCTGGTTTTTTTCAGTTGGAGTAGACATGATGAGCTGAATGGAATCTCTCTGTATGTGGTTATAAGTTCCTATGAATCTGCTCCCATTGTCCTTTCATGCAATACATTCACTATAATGTGCTGAGTTTTTAAAATTATGTTCTTTCGCCAGATTCTTTGCAGTAAATCTGAGTTTCTCCTTACTTACTTTTTCCTTTCACATTTTTAAACACCTCTTACCTAATGAAGATCAACCCAAATTCACAAGTGTTTTCAGGCAAGTGGAATCCTTCAGGTTGAGTATCATTCCGTTATTGCAGTTAAACCTGGTGAATGGAAGATCACCTGTGGTTTGCAATCCTTGTGCTGCTGATACTCCAGTGATGATTCTGGGCTGGGAATCTTGGGGCGATACCCATTAATTGGGATCTGCTTTTTTTTGTGAACTGTTGGCCTGGATTGTCTGTTTATCAAGTAATTTGTTAGTAACTCTCTGGGTGGGGAGGACTGGCTGAGAGGAGCTGGGTTGCTCTTGCAGTGAGTTAGCACAGATACCAGAGGGTTGAGCTGGCGCGAAAAAGAGGTTGAGATCTGTGGCAGATCAGCTGCAGTCTCTCAATGACAGGATAGGATTGATGGGCCAAACTGCCTACTACAATTTCTTGTGTTCTTGTACGTTCTGAGTCCAGGACAATACTGACAGGTGGGTAAGCCCAGGTTCCTGAGGCCAATTTTTACCCCTTAACCATTTATCACAGAAACAGATGATTGATTGTTACAATTTACGGCCTGGGATCTTGCTGTGTACAATACAGACATCATCCCGAGGATGTGAAAGGCGCTACAGGAATGCAAGTCTGGTCACCCCCCCGTAGCTCAGGCGACGATTCCTCGCCCACTTCCGGCCTGTGCGACGGCGAAACCCATCCGGGTGTTTCCGGTCCGCTCGGAAAGTGTTCCGGCCTCCGCTGGAGGGCGGGGAATCGAGCAGGGGTCCGCCCCCTCCAGGCCGGAGTCGCCATGGCCGAGCCGGGCAGTAAGTTTGGGGACATCCAGCGGTACCTGTCCGATGGTCGCTTCCCCTCCACCTTCTGCCCGGCGAAGAAGAAGAACCTGAAGCGGTATGCACAGAAATTCCAGCTGGAAGGTGAGAGACAACTCAGGAGAGTCACTGTCCGGGGGGGTGGGCGGCGACTGGAACAGTGTGTGTCCCTCAGGGTTTCAGTGAGGGGGCGGAATGTGTCCCCCTCAGGTTGGGGGGGGAGAGGGGTGACCCCTCGGTGGAGCTGCCTCAGCGGGGGTTCTCAGAGGTGGGATGGGAATGGGGATTCCCCTGGTGTGTGTGGGGCAGACTCCTTCAGGGTAGGGGGTTTAATCCAGTGGTGTCTCAATGGAAGGCTGATTGGGGGGGGATCCTCCCAAGGGAGGGGTCAGGTACAGGGTTGAGACATCTGTCCCCCCAAGCTCCAATAAATTCAAATAATCTGAAATAAAATTCATTCTGGTGAAAGTATCTTTTCATTTTCACTGGTTTTCTGGTCAACGCTTTGTTGATGAGAATTAAGTGTTTCTGTCTCTTGTTTTGATGCTTGATATCTCTGTGTTAATCTCTTTCCCCCCCCCCCCCCCCAAATGATAACTGAACAGTTAAATCCTTACGCATTCAGTGACTGTTCCCAAACAGACGACCATTTGGCCCTTCTGGTTTTTGCTTGTGTTACACACTAACATCCTTCCATTCCCACTTCATCTCACTCCAATCAATTTATCCTTCAGTTCCTTTCTCCTTGTAACTATGTTCAGCTCCTCTTTAAATCCATCCAAAATATTCAGCTCAACTACACTCAGGTTGTGGATTCCAAATCCTCACCACTCTCTGGGTGTATTTCCAGTTTACTCTGAGCTGCCACTTTCATACCACCTCCTCCAGCAGCTTAGGTGTATGCCAGAGATGCAGACAATTCTGGCAGCATCTTCAGGGAGAGCAATAGTATTAATATTTCAGGTTCTGAGTATTTCCAGTACTTTCTCTCTTTTGAGTTGCAGCATTCATGTGATGCAAACAATTCCATGTTTATCATAATTATCTTGTACAGACCACTGAGTGAAGCTTCCACTTCTCTGACACTTTGGCTCACAGTATACAGTCACAGAAACACACTCTTCAGCCCACCATGTCTATGCTGACTAATAAACACCAAACTATACTAATCCCATTCACTTGCGCTTAATCTGTAGCATGTGATACACTGGCAGTTTAAGTGCTCATCCAGAGGTTTCTTAAATGTTGTGAGAGTACCTGCCTCCACCACCCTCTCAAACAGTGTGTTCCATAATCTACCATCCTCTGTGAAAAACAATTTGGATAGGTACATGGATAGGTGCTTAAGCTAGGACAAATGTTCGGCACAACATTGTGGGCCGGAGGGCCTGTTCTATGCTCCTCAGATCCCCTCTACACGTCTGCCATGGGGAAGAGATTCTCACAATCTCCTCTCTCTATGCATCTCAAAATCAGATCACCTTCCCAAGCCCTGCTCCAGCTCATCCTCCTCTGCTCCAGGAAAAAAGAAACCCAGCCTGTCCAGTCTCTCCTTGTAACTGAGACTTTTCATCTCAGATGACATCCTGCTGAATCTCCTCCGCACCTTCTCCCATGCAATCTTGTCCTTCGTATAGTGTAGCAACCAGAACTACACACACATTCCAGTCATGGGGACAACGTTAGAAACTATTCTTGAAGATGTTATAACAAGACACTTGGATAAGTTCAAGGTAATTAGGCTGTGCCAAAGGGAAATCATATTTAAGTAATTTATTGCAGTCGTTAGGGAAAATTGTGATCTGGACACAGACATGGACAACAGCCAGCTATTCAGCCCTTCAACTACTGTACATTAGGAAAAAAGATGCATTACTTGATTCACTTCAGGAAAACGAAGTGTGTCAAGTGAATGGGTCTAAAGAAGAGTTCTTTCAGAGCAGAAGCTTAGGAGTGTTGTCTAGACAATTTCATAAGCTGCTGGGAATGGAGAGGAATCTTTGATATTTCATTGTAACATTATTTGTGTAAATATTTGTGAAAAAAAATTGAAATAGAGTCAATAACATAAAACGTTTATTGATCCCTGATCAAAGACCTATCGCAGATTCATGCCCAGCTGTATTATTGGTTGGTGTGCAGTCTTTTGTAGTGACGTATATTGTGTCATTTTAAGGTGGTTGTTTGTACTATGTGGGGCCAAAGAAGGACGAGAAGAGAGAAGTGGTGGCAGATCGTGAGAAGCGACGACAGATATTCCTGGAATGTCATTTCTCTGATATTGGCTGCCACTTGGGCCAGAAAAAGACCGTGCATAGAATTCAAAGCCGATATTATTGGTTGGGGATTGTAAAGGATGTTGTTGACTGGGTAAGCAAAAAATGCACAAAATAATCCTAATCGCCAATTTCTTTTCTTTAAAATTAAGTTTTTGCAACAGAACTTTGCAGCTCAGAAAAAGGCTATTTGGCCCATCATGCCTTTGCCAAATTTTTGAAAGAGCCATCTACCCCATTATCCCATTCAATCTATGCCAGGGGATCTGCTGTCATGGTATGCAATACTCATCTGTCTTGTGCCATTCTCAAACATCCATTGTCACCCATCTGTAACTACTGTGATGTTTGTCATTCCAGGCCTACCCTCTTTCTGCTGCCCTGCACTTTACTTGTAGGAGAGATGTCTGCAGCCTTTCAAATAGCTAACATACTGCCATTCTCTTTTCTGAACGTCACTTTTAGAGTTTTCTTTGCTCTTCAATTTCAAGTCCTTCTTCATTTACCTTATGATCTTGCAAATGTTCTTCCTTTCAAGTATTTATCCAATTTCCTTTTGAAAGTTCCTGTTGATTGTGCTTCCACCCCACTTTCAGGTAGTGTGTTCTAAATCATACCTCCCTGTGTTGAAGATCTTAGCAGCCATTACACCCTCCAAACCCAATCCCCACTGCTTCTTTTGGTAATTATCCCAAATATTTTGTCCTCTAAATTACGTCAATTAAAACAGTTTCTCCTTATTTATTCATGAATCTGATCAAATTAATCCAAACGCTTATCTCTTCAAAGACTAATTTTACCTTCTCCAATCTCTGAACATAACTTTGTGCAACGTTTTCCCTAAAGTGTTTGTTTTAATTTTTGATTTTTTGAGAAGTAATTTTCCTAAAGCACCAATTCTGATTTTTGTGTTGGACCTGTAGATTAAAATGTGTGAGACCTGCCAGCATGCAGAACACTACAAGAACGTGAACCGTAAATTCCCACCCTTGAAAGTTACCAGACCGTGGGAAATTCTCAGCTTCAATCTCATTGGTGAGGCAGCTCTTCAGTTGTGAATTGTTCCCTAATGTTTGCTTTCTGTAAGTAAACTGATGGAGTACAGAGCAAGAGGTGATGTTGAAGTTGTATGAGACACTTGTTAGACCTCAGCCAGAGTATTATGTACAGTTACGAGCGTCACCTTATAGGAAAGATGTGAACACATTGGAGAGAGTGCATTTAACAGAATGGTTCCAGGGATGACAAACTTCGGTGATGACCATAGACCGGAAGAAGTTGGAACTGTTCTCCTTGGAGAGAAGGTGGCTGAGAGGAGATTTATTTGATAGAGGCTTTTAATGTCTTGAACAGGCTAAATAGAGTAGATAGGAAGAAGCTGTTTCCACTCATAAAAGGAGCAAAAAGTAGAGAGCACAGATTTAAAGTGATCTGAAAAAGAAGCAAGGCTGAAGTTAGGAGAAACTTGGCTTGGCATAGCAAGTTGTTTGGGCATGGAATGTTCTGCTTGCAAATGTGGTAGAGACAGGTTCAATTCGGGTATTGAAAGTGGTATTGGGTAACTGTTTGGATAGAAATAGCATTCAGGGATATGGAGAGAAAGCAGATTGGCACTAGGTAATGATGCTCATTAAATGAGCTAGTGCAGGCACAATGGGCCGAATGGCCTCCTTCTGCACTGTAACAATTTTATGATTCTGCCTCACTGTCCTCACAGGTCCGTTCCCAGAAACCACCTGCGGAAATACCTATGTACTGATGGTTAGTGACTATTTCACAAAGTGGGTTGAAGCAATTCCAATACAGAAGAAAGATGCTTTGTCAGTAGCCAAGGGGTTGGCTGCCACTTTTTACAGGTATTTTCCTCAAAATATGTTAATCTGTCTGCTTTTTCTTATGTTCTCAATGTAACATAAGTTATTTGTTTTTCTTGAGGTGAGTAAACTTCTCATTGTAGTTGGGGATGGGTGAAAGTTTACTCTTGATCCAAAGTCTGAGATGTGTCCCTCAGAGCTGGGAATAAAGGCCCACTGCTTTTCACATAACACCAACTGCAAATGCAGATCTTATAATTCTCATTTTAGGATTTATTCAGATTTGGCATGAAGTTCTTTTGAAATCTCCATACCTCAAGAAATACAGGGGTGATGGGGCTGTTCAATGAGGAGATGGAGTTGATGTTCCCAACTGTTTAGAATGGTGGGTAACTTCATCAAAATCCATAACATTTAGGAAGGGTTGAAATATGGTAGACCCTGTAGAGGTTGTATTAGATATTTATATTAGATTACTTACAGTGTGGAAACAGGCCCTTCGGCCCAACAAGTCCACACCGCCCCGCCGAAGCGCAACCCACCCATACCCTACATTTACCCCTTACCTAACACTATGGGCAATTTAGCATGGCCAATTCACCTGACAGGCACATCTTTGGACTGTGGGAGGAAACCGGAGCACCCGGAGGAAACCCACACAGACACGGGGAGAACGTGCAAACTCCACACAGACAGTCACCTGAGGTGGGAATTGAACCCCGGTCTCTGGCGCTGTGAGGCAGAAGTGCTAACCACTGTGCCACCGTGCCGCCCCTATTTCCCCCATCCTCCCCTGGCTGGAATGCAGGATCACCAATGAGGGGGAGCTATGTTGAATTGAGTTTAGGCACAATGTCTTCAAATGGATTGTGCATCATTGGAATTCTCTACTGAAGGCTGAGGTAGACGTTTCATTTTTGAACATAGTCTGTATTGAAATGGATAGATTCCTGGACACTAAATGAAGAATGGGGTTCAGGCAGGGCATGGAGTTGATGTAGATCAGCTATGATCGTCTTGAATGACAGACATAGAGCTCGAGGTGCTGAATGGAGGTATTCCTGTTTCTTCTCCTAAAACTCATAGGATGAGGCGGTGTGTCGACATCTCAGCACCAATTGAACAGGGCCACCCAGATTTTCAAGGCCATTTTCAGGATCTCAAGGAGTCTCAAAAACAGACAGTGTGCAAGGACCACCTGCTGGTTACATCCTATGCTATTCCCAGTTATTCCATTATATTAGTTTTCAAATTGCACCTTAAAAAATACTTTATTTTGTTTTGCTTGCTATTCCAATGTTCTATTTAACATATTTCGAAATTGGTAACATTCACACAGTGAACACAGTTTATTTATGCCATCTCCCTCATGGCTGTTTTGAGGTAGTTGATGCTGATGGGCCATAACCATAATGGCAGCAGCAGAAGCAAGTCTCCATTCTGTTGAGCTTGCTTCTAAATCTAGAGCTTGTCTTGAACACCAGTGCTATTTGATCTCTTCATCCCCACATTAAGCAATTATTTGCTTCATGAAATGTTATTTATTTGATACAGGTTTGGGGCTTCAAAAGACATATTCTCCAATGAAAGCAGAGTATTTTGTGATGAGGTAATGTGTCTTTTCATATGGTTGTTGTTTCTGTCTGTGTGTTTACATAGACACTGGCATAAAACTGGAAAGTCAAGATAGGTTAAGTCATACCTTCAGTCAACATAGTAGACTTCTTCCTTCTCTCTTTCCCTAACCACGTAATGGACAGTGTGACTGTTATGCTCTTAATTCCAATGGATGACATGGTCTGGTTTCTAGCTGGATAAAATTCCGTTTGAACATAACAGAAAAATCAGGATCAGGAAACAGAACCTTCTCTGCAATTTTGTAAGCTCATGGATGAACTGATCGTGGCCTCAGTTCTATTTTCCTGTCTTCCCCTCACAACCCTTAATTCACTAGTTCATCAGAAATCTGTCCAACCTGGTCTTCTGAAAAAGGGACACTACAAGTGAAACATTAACTCCTATCTCTCCCATAGATGCTGCAAAACAGTCAAGTTTCCACAGAATTTTGTTTGATCATCATTTTTAAATAAAAACAAATGTATTTTACTAAACAGGCTAAGGGAAATGGAGCAAAGATGGGTAGATAGAGTTAAGTCACAGATCAGCTGTGATCTCATTCAGGGTTGTACATGATCAAGGGGCTGAATGGGCTCCTTGTCTTCCTATGTCTAATATATCTTCTTTGCCCTCATAATTGGAAGAGCCCCCTGCATGTCAAGTTTGTTACATTCTTTCTCCCCTCCCCTGGAAATTTGTCTCGACGCTTGTGTATATTCCACAGATCAGGAATTTGAAATTACAACATTAATTTGATCAGTTGTTTTCCAATCCTAGAAGAGGATTACAGATTCCTAGAAGGAAACTGTCTGGCAGTTTTGTACATGTTGAAATATTCTGGGCCCATTAGGACAACACTCAGTGGGCTCAGTGATTAGCACTGCTGCCTCACAGCAGCAGGAAGTCAGCAATAGTATAGGCACATGAGCCTGAGTGGGATGCTGTTCAGAGGGTTGGCGTGGACTCAATGGACTGAATGAGCTGCTTCCACACTTGCAGGGATTTTATGATTTTTTGGTCTGAAATTTTTATAGTGCTGGGGTAGAATCAGTGCTTCTCTAGCCTTACATTCTAAACATTTTCTTTATTTACTTATTGTAGGTCAGCAAAAATCTTTTTGAAAGATGGAACATTAATCACAAAGTGACTCCTGCTGAACATTTTCAGTACACTGGACTAGATGACAGAACCAATGAAATATTAAAAGCAGCAATTAGAAATACAGTAAACTCCAAGCAGACGGAATGGGATGACTGTTTGGACCCTGTCCTGTTTGAGTTTCGGACATCAGTAAATTCAAGTACTAAGTTTACACCTTTCTTTCTACTCTATAATAGAGAAGCTCGGCTATTATCTGAGGTAGGACTAAAAATGTTGTTAGCCTCCAGTTGTTATGAATCCACTATGGGTTGTTAATTAATTGCTTATATGTGGTGCAACAAGATATTTCTTTGCTAATCTCCGCAAGGGATTCTGCCAAAACGTCTTTGATCTGAAGCATTAAGTTGACAATCTTCAGTGTGCAGGTGCTGCCTGACCTACTAGGAGTTTCCAGCATTTTTCTTTTGTTACACTAATGGTCACTAACAGTTAACGCACTAAAGTAAAGTAGGTATGTTTTAAATTGTTTAGGAGAAAGTGAGGACTGCAGATACTGGAGATCAGAGCTGAAAACGTGTTGCTGGAAAAGCACAGCAGGTCAGGCAGCATCCAAGGAGCAGGAAAATCGATGTTTCGGCCATGAGCCCTTCTTCAGAAATGAGGAAAGTTCCTGAAGAAGGGCTCATGCCTGAAATGTCGTTTCTACTGCTCCTTGGATGCTGCGCTTTTCCAGCAACACATTTTCACCATGTTTTAAATTGCTACCTGGATGTGGAGAATCTGAGCTTGGAGACCATCCCCAGATGGGGTTTCTGCTGTTCTGCTTTGCAAGGTCTTGCTCAAAGTGAAGACTGGTAACTTTCCATGAAAGTCAAGAAACAGAAGCCATGACTGGATGAAAGTTTAAAATGCTGGGAATACTCCAAAAAGCTCGAGCAGCTTTCAGTGAGAAGGAGGAGTCCTTGACCCAATCTTGTGAAGGATGGTCTAGTACTGCATTGTGCTATGCTGTCAGAACTGCCATGTCTTGGATGATGTCTTAAACTAAGGCCTTTTACCTGCCTTTTCAAATGGACAGTAAAGACCCCACAACCATTATTTCAAAGAACTCTATCAGTTCCCATTATTATATTGAAAACCTCCATCAAAATCACTTTAATTTTCTAAATTACAGAGAATGCAGTTTGTTCCTGGTAATTTTAACCTTTTGGATCCAGGTATTCTAGTGAATCTGCACTGTTTCTTCCAAGGCCAGTTAGATCTTTCATAATGAGCATTGCCTATTATTTCTCCCAAAAACTCCAGGTGTCTGTGTAGCTGAAATATGACTCCCATCTCATTGTATTCTAGTCTTTTAGATATAAAGGCTAGAATTTCTTAAAATATTTGATTACCTTCTGTATCATCTTTTGAGACTTCAAAAGATCTTATTTGGAATCCCCAAGTCTCTTTGGGCCTCCTCTGTTACATCTGATTAAGATTCAAAGCAGATGGAATCATACCTTTCTACAATGAAATCCATTTATCACCATTCCACCCTTCTGTAAACCAGCAAGGTCAGAGTAATTTTATGCTTCCACTTACAATTGCTTACTGTATTACCTGAGCAAACTTGAAAATTTCATCATCTAAGTTGTGGATACATGCAGATCCTGGTGTTGTCCTTCCCAGTATCTCAGTTCTGACTACTTCCACAAAACTAGTAACCTAACCAAGTTAATAACCTTTCCTGAATTTGACAAGCTTCTATTTTAGCCAACATTCTTTTATGAAGAACTTTATCAAATGCCTTCAGAAAGTCAGTATAAATTAACATCTGTAGACATTTCCCCTTTCTGTGCTTTGGTTGCTTCTTGAAAATATTTAATCCGATTCACTATACCTGACTTACCTTTATATATCCATGCTCACTCTGATCAGCTGAAAATAGTCAAGGTTGTCAGTCATCCTAACCTTAAAAAAAAAGTTCTAGTAAATTCTCAGTAAGAGATATTGGGCTAATAAGCATAAGTTAAAAGTAAATAAAAGAGCTGTACTCCAAAGGGGAGGTGAAAGTGACCACCTTTGATATGAAGGCTACATTTGACTAAGTGTGACGTAGTCAATACTTAAGGTCAACACCATTCAGGATGAAGCAGCCGATTTAGCTGGCACGTGATCCACAAGCATTCACTTTTTCCACCACGGATGTTCAGTCTACAAGATGCACTGCAGTAACTCAACAAGGCTGTTTAGACAACACCTTCCAAACCTATGTCCACTTTCATCTAGAAGACCAACGATAGCAGATACATGGGAGCACTACCCTCTGCAAGTTCCCCTCCAAGCCACTCACCATCCTGACTTGGAAATATATCACTGTTCCTTCATTGTCACTGGGATAAAGTCCTGAAATTCCTTCCCTAAGGGCATTGTGGGTCTTCCTACAACACATGGGCTGCAGCCATCCAAGAAGGCAGCTCACCCCCATTTTCAAGGGGCAACTAAGCATGAGCAATAACTACTGACCTAGCCAGTGATGCCCACATGTGTAAAAGGGGCTTACTTTATCTATCAAATATTTTATATTTGTAGTAGATTTAAGAAAGCAGTTTGAACCACACCAAATGTAAAGTTAAATATCCTTAAATGTTTATGTTCATGTGTTTTCAGGGAAAACTTGAAATTGCTAACGAGTACAGGTCACCAGAAACTTGTGGCATCAAAACAGAAAGCATAGACGAGTTTACTAATTCTGTGAGTGAGCAGCAAAATGCAGTTAAAGAAATGGTAAGTTACAGAGCTTGGTACAAGGCCAAAAGCAGAGTTAGTTTCCATTTGATTGTTGGTATCAGTTAATAAAGACTGGATGCTGGAATAAGCCTGAATATTTTGATGATTGCTGCACCAAAGGAACAGTAAAGATCATTTACAACACTAGTGAGCCAAGGGATGTCTAGATGAGTTGAGTTTTATTCAAACAAAATCACAGTTAAAATATGAATTACACCAAAATACCATTGTGGAAATATTTTTTCTAAATTCTCTCTAGTTTGAGGTAGAAATAAAATCGTAAATAGTTAATCAAGTGTGGGTCATGCTATTACCATATTGCAATTAACGTTTAAAACAAAGCTGTCAAAAATAGACATTTTTTGGAAAGCCATTTTGTTAATCTGACGATATAACATTGCTACAGATGTACTTGTAGATTTACTTATCAAAGCTTTCTCATCTTTTCAAAGTAAAATTCAAATTAGAATGGAGAGAAATGTATTGCTATTATATTTTTAGTAAACATGCCTGGTAACTAATATAATTCTGATACTTTATGCCCATAATTTTTGGCTGCTTATTCTTGTGGAGAATTAGCAGCTTCAGCAGCTCGTCATGTGGCTACAAGAAATGATACAGAAGAAAGGTTTGGGGCTACGTAAAGAACAGCACCTCTCAGGGCAAACATGTTGTACATGCACAAATGTCCTAATGGCTTTAGTTTAAAGATTTTAAAACAGGTTGAAAGAGTTATCTTATTGACTGAAACTCCCATTTCATTCACTTCCTCCCTCTGTTCCCCATCCATGCAGAAAAAACAACAAATACAGGTCTGTATTTGAAGAATATTTAATGAACTTGGATGTTAGCTACTTATTGTTCTGTACCCTATTTTCACATTTTCTGCAAAATGTTAAAAATTGGTATCTAACGGCTGACTTTGAGATAGGTTGATGTCAGAAGTTTTAAAGAGGAAAAATGAAAGTGTTTGCCTCTTTAGGTGATTGCTAACATGGCTGCAGCTCACAAACGGGAAAAGAAGAACGCGAAGAGGAAAGCCAGGAAAGAAACTGGGTTCATTGCCAGCGAGGAAGTGTTTCCAGGAAACACCAACTCAACAACTAAAAAGCACAAGAAAAGTCACTTTCTTTCTTTCCAAATTGAAACAACCTTGTCTGCTGAGCACAGTATGAACGGTGGGATGGCATGAAATGACTTTTCATTGATTATATCATATGGCCCAGGAACTGAAGGACAGAAACTTTACAAATGAATCCTCCTTGGAATGGCATCTCAACAATGGCATAAGGAACAGTGAGAAATTACAGTACTGAGCCTTGGGGCTGTGCTCAATGTGCCGAGCTGACTAACTGCCATCTGTGAAGTTGACTGTGAATCAGATCAAAACATTTTGCATTAGAATTATTTTATACACACACATTAACTGTTAAAAGCAAAATGTTGCAGATGCTGTTCATTCATTAACAGTTTGATCATTTGTTCTGACTCTGGTTTACAATTTGCACCATGTAAATATGTTATGCCTAATAAAGTTCACTGTAAAGTTGTGTTGTATGTAATTTTAAAAATATTTCAGTAAATTTACAGAATTACATATCATTCAAACTGAAACAGTCCATTACTGTCATCTGACCTTAAATTTGAACGTGCTGAATCCATATCAACTACTAGAAGTCCTCTCAGCTTTAGATGGACTGCTTCCAAATTAGACAAAGATGCTAGACAGAATGAGAATAAGAGACATGAGCAACAGGAAGAACTATGTGTGTTCCCCACAGAGAAGAGTATTGCTGCTGAAGTTGGATATTGTAGCAGAGCTAATGTCAAATGTTCAAACTGGCTGTAGGGAAGCAAAGTCCTCCATATTGCTCTAACCTTAGAAAGAGATTCTCTTGCACAAGGGCTGATTTTTGTCACTTGTATAAAATTATTTGGATATGAATACAGGAGATATGGTCAGTAAGTCTGCAGATAACACCAAATTGGAAGTGTAGTGGACAGTGAAAAGACACAATTTCTCCTCTGTATTCTTTAGTACTACTGGAATGTTAAAAGTATCTTCCACTGTAAAGCTTGATACAAACAACTCTCCTAGCCTGGTTTGCCATAACTCCCATATAGAATTCTGATTGACAGCGAGGGGTAGAACATAACATCAAAAAAATTTTAAGAATAATTGAGGAAGGAATTTGGGAAATTCCTTTTCACCCTGGCTCAGTACAATAGGAAACTATTTAGCCCATTCTACTTGTGCTAATTCTTTGAAAGAGCAATTCAATTACACTCACCCTCTGCTCATTCATACAGCAGTGAATATTTTAGAAATCTATTTAATTATTTGTTCAACTTCCTTTTAAGTCCCCACTGAGTCTACTTCCGCTGTCCATTCAGGTAATGCATTTCCAGTTCACAATTCATTGTGTAAAAACATTTTCATGTCCCCATGGTCAAAAGAGGTTCCAAGGTATTTGGCCAAATACAATCACAAAGACTAACTTGTTTCTTGTTCAGCTAGGGGAGGGTGAATTGCTGACCAGGATTTCAAATTGGTATCAGCCATCTCCATCTGGCAGGGAGAACAAAGAGAAACCAATAGCTATAATTACAGGAGTCATTAATTCTTGATGTAATGGCAGAAGTGTGCAGGACATTTTAATTAGCTTCATCAGATCCTGTGTGTCAGATTATGTTCTGTATTCTTACCCCCTTGCTGAATCCTGGAATGTGTTGGAGAGAATGAGAAAAGAAAATGGTGAATGAAATGGTACAATATGATAAAAATGTTAATGAATACATATTTTGTTGTTTTGCTTTAATTTTAAATAGTGGATTGACCACACAAAGGACCACTTCAGTCTAATATAATAAATTACTCAACTACGAAAGAAAACATGTTTGATCCAAGAGAGACCAGTGTAAGCTGAAGTGGTGTCTGTGTCATTCTGGTGGTAGCCCAGTGATTACAGCAAATAAACAGATATGGGTGTTTGCTTGATATATTGACAACTAGCACGTTGGGCACTCAACCATTCATAGGTCCATATAAGTGCTACTTCATTAATGGGAAGCTTTAAATCTTAGTGTGAGCTCAAATCTTTATTTTAAAATAAGACACTCTAGAGCTCTCACAAATCCAAAGATAATAGAATCATAGATAATTTAATAGAAGACTACTTAATCCAGCCGCACCTATGCAAGTGCTGGCTTCTCTATATAACATAACAGTACAGACCCCTCAGCCCTTGATGTTGTGATGACCTTTTATCCTTCTCTAAGATCACACTAACCTAGGTACCCTTCATTGTACTATCTTCCACGCGCCTATCCAAGAGTCGCTTGAATGTCCCGAATGTATCTGACTCTACTACCACTGCATTCCACGCACCCACCGCTGTGTAAAGAACCTACCTCTGACATCTCCCCATAACCTTCCTCCAATCACCTTAAAATTATGCCCCCCTCCATGATACGCATTTCCGTCCTGAGAAAACGTCTCTGGCTATCCAGTCTATCCATGCCTCATCATCTTGTACATCTCTTAAGTCATCCCTCATCCTTCTTCGCTCCAATGAGAACAATCCTAAAACCCTCAACCTTTCTTCACAAGACCTGCCCTCCAATCCAGGCAGCATCTTGGATATTTCCTCTGCACCCTCTCTAAAGATTAGATTAGATTACTTACAGTGTGGAAACAGGCCCTTCGGCCCAACAAGTCCGCCCCGCCGAAGCGCAACCCACCCATACCCCTACATTTACTCCCTACCTAACACTACGGGCAATTTAGTGTGGCCAATTTACCTGACCTGCACATTTTTGGACTGTGGGAGGAAACCGGAGCACCCGGAGGAAACCCACGCAGACACGGGGAGAACGTGCAAACTCCACACAGTCAGTCGCCTGAGGCGGGAACTGAACCCGGGTCTCTGGCGCTGTGAGGCAGCAGTGCTAACCACTGTGCCACCGTGCCACCCACAAAGCTTCTACATCCTTCCATAATGAGGTGATCAGAACCAAATACAATATTACAAGCTTGGTCTAAGCAGGGCTCTATAGAGCTGCAGCAGAACCTCATGGCTCTTAAAACGCAATCCCCCTGCTAATGAAAGCCAACACATCATATACCTTCTTGACAATCCTATCAACTTGGGTGATAACTCTGAGGGATCTATGGACATGGGCCCCAAGATCCTTGTGTTCCTCCACACTGTCAAGAATCCTGCCTTTAACCCTGTATTCGGCATTCAAATTCGACCTCCCAAAGTGAATCACTTCACACTTCTCCAGGTTGAACTCCATCTGCCACTTATTTGCCCAGTTCTGCATCCGGTCAGTATCCCACTGCATCCTACAACAGCCCTCCACACCATCTTCCACTCCACCAACCTCTGTGTCATCAGCAATCTTCCTGATGTCCCCTCCTTTCCACTTCTTCATCCAAGTCATCTATAAAAATCACAAAGAACAGAGGTCCCAGAACAGATCACTGCGTAACACCACCGGTCATTATGCTCTAGGCTGAATACTTTCAATTTACTATCACCCTCTGTATTCTCTGGGCCAGCCAATTCTGTATCCAGAAAGCCAAATTTCTCTGTATCCCATGCCTCCTTACTTTCTGAATGAGTCTACCATGGGGAACATTATCAAATACCTTGCTAAACTCCCTGTCCGCCACATCCACTGCTCTACTTCCAATGTGTTTTGTCACATCCTGAAAAAAATTCAATAAGGTTTGAGACACATACCCCTCTCAAAGCCGTGCTGACTATCTCTAATCAAAACTATGGCTTTTCAAATGATCATCAATCCCGTCTCTCAGGATCCACTCCAATACTTTACCCACCATAGACGTGAGATTGATTGGTCTGTAACACCCAGTATTATCCCTATTCCCTTTGTTTAACAAGGGAATAACATTTGCCAGTCTCCAATCATCTAGTACTAATCCAGTGAACAGTGAGGATGCAAAGGTCATTGCCAAAGGCGCAGCAATCTCTTCTGTCACTTCCTATAGTAACCTAAGGTATATCCCATCTGGCCCAGGGGATTTATCTATTCTTACGATTTTCAAACTTTTCACCACATCCTTCTTAACATCAACCTGTTCAAGCATATCAGCCTGTTTCACACTGTCCTTAGAAACATCAAAGTCCCTCTCAGTAGTGAATACCAAAGCAAAGTATTCAATAAGGACCTCTCCTACCTCCTCCAACTCCAGGCAAATTCCCTCCATTATCCCTGATCAGCCCTACCCTCACTCTAGCTATCCTCTTGTTCCTCACACAAGTGGAATTTCCTTAATCTAACCTGCTAAAACGTTTTCATGCCTCCTTCTCACCCTCCTAAGTCCATTCTTCAGTTCCTTCATGGCTACCTTGTAACCCTCGAAAACCCTATCTGATCCTTGCCTCCTCAACCTTAAGTAACATCCCTTGCCGCCAAAGGTTCCTTCAATCTACCATCCCTTCCTTGCCTCAGTAGGACAAACCTGTCTAGCACTATCAGCAAGTGCTTCCTAAACAACCGCCACCTTTCTGGTCACATTTATCAGAGAACATTTTTTCCCAATTTAGGTGACGCAGTTCCTGCCTAAAAATATTCTAATTCCCCTACCCTTAATTAGATACTTTTCCATACCATCTGCTCCTATACCTCACCAGGAGTACAGTAAACGTCAAGGTGTAGTGATCAGTAACACCGAAATGCTCTCCCAAGAGATCTGACATCTGGCCTGGTTCATTGCCAAGCACCAAATCCAATGACCTCCCCTCTAGTCAGCCTTTCTACATACTGAATCAGGAACCCTTCCTGAACACACTTTTCGCATATATATATATTGGATGTGATCATAAGAGGTATACTTAGTATGTTTGCAGATGACACCAAAATTGGAGGTGTAGTGGACAGCGAAGAAGGTTACCTCAGATTACAATGAGATCTTGATCACATGGGCCAATGGGCTGAGAAGTGGCAGATGGAATTTAATTCACATAAATGCAAGGTGCTGCATTTTGGGAAAGCAAATCTTAGCTGGACTTATACACTTAATGGTAAGGTCCTAGGGAGTGTCGCTGAACAAAGAGACCTTGGAGTGCAGGTTCATAGCTCCTTGAAAGTGGAGTCGCAGGTAGATAGGATAGTGAAGGAGGTGTTAGGTATGCTTTCCTTTATTGGTCAGAGTATTGAGTACAGGAGTCGGGAGGTCATGTTGCAGCTGTACAGGACATTGGTTAGGCCGCCGTTGGAATATTGCGTGCAGTTCTGATATCCTTCCTATCGGAAAGATGTTGTGAAACTTGAAAGGGTTCAGAAAATATTTCCAAGGATGTTGCCAGGGTTGGAGGATTTGAGCTGCAGGGAAGAAGTTGAATAGACTGGGGCTGTTTTCCCTGGAGCATCCGAGTCTGAGAGGGTGACCTTATAGAGGTTTATAAAATCATGAGGGGCATGGATAGGGTAAATACACAAAGTCTTTTCACTGTGGTGGGGGGAGTCCAGAACTAGAGGACATAGGTTTAGGGTGAGAGGGGCAAGCTAATAAAAGAGACCTAAGGGGCAACCTTTTCACACAGAGGGTGGTACGTGTATGGAATGAGCTGCCAGAGGAAATGGTGGAGACTGGTACAATTGCGACATTTAAAAGGCATCTGGATGGGTATATGAATAGGAAGGGTATGGGCCAGGTGCTGGCAGGTGGGACTAGATTGGGACGGGATATCTGTCAGCAAAGACGAGTTGGACCAAAGGGTCTGTTTCCGTGCTGTACATCCCTATGACTATGACCTGACAAAAACTGCTCCACCTGTATTGACTATGGACAAATCCTCCTCAATGACCTCCCTTTCTGCAGCTGTTATGCTATCCCCAAATAGCAATGTCACTCCTCCACCTCTTTTTCCTTCCCCTACTAATCCTTTCAAAACATCTAAACCCTGGAACATCCAACAACCACCATTCCTGTCTCTGTGATATCCAAGTCTCCACAATGGCCACACCATCATTGTTCCAAGTACTGATCCATGCTCTAAGTTCATCACCCTTATTTCTGATACTTCATGCGTCAAAATTGGCACATTTCAACCCATCACACTGACTTTACCCTATCAAGTGCCTATCCCTCCTCACAGGCTCTCTTCATGCTATATCTGGCTATTCACTACCAACTCCATCTGATCCATAGCTCCAGTTCCCGCTCCCCTGCCAATCTAGTTCAAACCCTCCCAAAGAGCTCTAGCAAACCTCCCACCCAAGATATGAATGACCCTCCAATTCACATACAGCCCATCCTTCATGTAGAGGTCCAGATACCACATGGTATCTTGAACAAAGCCTTCTTCTGTCCAGTCCTTGTATCTATTTACATGTTTCCTGTTCAAATGGTTTGTCCAAATCTCCTTTAAATAGAGTTGTGGTATGATCCCCATGGAGATCTATAATTCATAGAGTTTAGAACTTCCAGTTTGGATTCGATTCCCTACAGTGTGGAAACAGGCCCTTCGGCCCAACCAGTCCACACCGACCCTCCAAACAGTAACCCTTCCAGACACATTTCCCTCTTACTAATGTGCTGAAAATGTATTGCTGGAAAAGCGCAGCAAGTCAGGCAGCATCCAAGGCATGAGCCCAAACGTCGATTCTCCTGCTCCTTGGATGCTGCCTGACCTGCTGCGCTTTTCCAACAACACATTTTCAGCTCTGATCTCCAGCATCTGCAGTCCTCACTTTCTCCTCTTACTAACGTACCTATGGGCAATTTAACATGGCCAATTCACCTGACCTGCACATCTTTGAACTGTGGGAGGAAACCGGAGCACCCGGATGAAACCCACACAGACAGGGAGAATGTGCAAACAGACAGTTGCCTGATGCTGGAATCGATTCTGGAACACTAACCACTGAGCCACCATCCAGTTGTAGGACTGGAAACTGAAAGAATGACACAGCAACTTTCACATTTTTAAACACTTACTGAAACAAGTGATTAGAAACAAAATTGACCAAATATTATTTATGTTTGTCAGCACTATATACTTTAAATCACAAAATGGAACATTCCCTAATTTATACTCATCAGCCATCATACACTCTATGGAAATGCAGTCCTTTTAGCTGACAGTCCATCTTTGTTCCTACCTTACAATAGGTTTGTGACCTTGTTACATTGAGAAGTAACTTCAAGTGACTGTTCTCAGGTGATACCTGTAGTTTTTTGGAGAATTCTTTAAATCCAACACCAGCAGTAAAACCTATCTTGGTGATTCTTCTTCTCCAGTCATGCCAAACAAAACATCTGAAATCCACAGAATGTCAAAAGATGT
This sequence comes from Chiloscyllium punctatum, assembly GCF_047496795.1. Classification (NCBI taxonomy): domain Eukaryota; kingdom Metazoa; phylum Chordata; class Chondrichthyes; order Orectolobiformes; family Hemiscylliidae; genus Chiloscyllium; species Chiloscyllium punctatum. Next base: position 78,454,605 of record NC_092755.1, read on the forward strand.
GTGTATTTTTCTGGGAGTTAAAAATCACAACATCAGGTTATAATCCAACAGACTTATTTGGAAATACTAGCTTTCAGAGTGCAACTTCTTCATCAGGTAACTAGAAGCAGCAGCAGCGCTCTGAAAGCTAGTATTTCCAAATAAGCCTGTTGGACTATAACCTGTTGTTGTGTGATTTTTAACTTTGTCCACCCTAGTCCAACACTGGCACCTCCACATCATATTTGTCTAAAGACAGTCTTCCATCCTTATCATTTGTAGCAGCTTGCAAATTCAAGTTATCCTTTTCTCTCCACGTAGACCTGCTGCCTTCTGTCTGGCCTATTCAGCGAGTTGCAAGGAAGTACGTAATCTGAGCTCAAATTGACTTTCTCAGTTCTGTTCCCAGTAACATGACACACATTAAACTTGTAACTGGGTAGACATGCTTACCATTTTATCCTTGATTCCAACTCAGAACAGCTGACAGCAGTGCTTTTACAATCCAGTACCCCCCAACATCTTTCTGTGATGTTGGGATACTCAGGGCAGAGTGCTTTTGATTGAGAACCAACCCCACTCCAATTAATTAATCAATAAATAAATATTGGACTAAAGGTCAATGATATTTCTCATCAATAACTAAAATACCAGTGGAGGCGAGAGGAATAGGGATTGGGTATGTACCCTCCCTATTGAATTAATTACCCATTGTGCCTCCTACCTTGCCTCTTCTGAGACTAGAACATTCCACCCATGGTGCTTACATAGGACAAACCCAGAAATTGCCACTTGTAAAAGCGAAGATGCTTTACCAAGAATATGTGTAAAGTAATCTGAACATTCCTTTGATCTCTAACAACCAAATCAACCAAGCTTACTGTCAGGAAGATCAAGAAGAATTAGCCGTTTTCTTTTACTTCTCCACTCTTGAAGGGTGAGAGAGAAAGTCACCAAGAGATTTAGGTGCTTTCTCCGTCAAAGGCTGAATGTCTCTGCTGTGTTGTCCAAATACAAAGCTGTAACCACTCCTTTAAGAACTAATCAAGAAATTGTTACTATGCAGAGCACTCCTGATCATGATTTTAAATTAAGCATCAAAAGACAGTCACAGTGAGTTGAGATGCCTAGCAGGCTGTCTCACTTCAAAAGTAAGGCAGCATTCTGGATTCAACTCTCAACGAGTTCCAGTAAATTTTTAATAACTAACATCTTCTACACAGTTCCTTGGTTTAAAGTATCCCAAAAAAAATATAATTTAACTGCTTAAAATCAGAGTTGTTCTGGTGCAGAGAGGGGCCATTTGGCCCATTGTGTATGTCTGGCTCTCTAAATGACCATTTCATTCAGTACACATTACTGCACCGGAGGTCTAATTAGTGCCTTGTACAAGTTCAGCATCACCTTAACAACTTTGTCAACCTGGCCTGTCACCTTTAACAACTTATGCACATAACCACTCACGTCTCTGCTCTTGTACATCCTTTAGAGTAATATCCCTTATTTTACACTGTCTTGCATGTCTTCACATAAAAATACATGTTCATCAACATCCTTGGGACCACTATTGACCAGACACACCACATAAACACAATGGCTACAAGAGTAGGTCAGAGACTGGGAGTACTGCAGGGAGTAACTCCCCTCCTGACTCCCCAAAAGCCTGTCCACCATCTACAAGCCCCAAGTCAGGAGGGTGAGGGAATACTCCCCACTTGCCTGGATGGGGGAAGCTCCAACAACACTCAAGAAGCTCAACACCAACCAGGATACAGCAGCCCCCTCTTGATTGGCTCCACATCCACAAGCATCCCACCATCGCTCAGTAACAGCAGTGTGTACCATCTACAAGATACACTGCAGAAACTCACCAAAGATCCTCAGAACAGCACCTTCCAAACCCACGGCCACTCCCATCTAGAAGGACAAGAAAAGCTGTCGCATGGGAACACCATCCCCGCAAGTCCAAAAGACAGGTGAATAAATAATTCCTTCACATGAAAATACAATTGAGACAAAATAAACAATAAGTTTAAAATCTTCTCCTGAATTGACGTCGCTTCTCTTGTGCCCACGCGCTGAAACCAGCCTTTTTTCCCGCCTAACACTGCGCATGCGCTCTACTGGTGAAACCGCGCTACTCCTCTAACTTTGCACAAAAATCCTTCCACTGATCACGTGTCAAATAAATCCAGATTGATAAATAACAATTAAATCAAAATATTTATGCTTGGTGCTATAGGTATGTGCGAAGGAAATGCATTAGGATATATATTATTGCTACAAATGTGAATTGAAGCACCAACTGTGAGATCTGTGCGGAGGGATTGCGGTGATGCGGTGGTAGCGCGTGCCTGTGTTGGGGCGTTCAGGGAGAAGGCGGTTAGTCGCCACGCGGGGTGGCTCAGGGAGAGGGTGGGCTTGTTCGATGTTGTTACTATTAGTTCATGGTGAGAGCGATGAATGGTCGTTATATTTAATGATAATTTCGCCAGGGTGTCGGCGAAGACATCTGCGCGGGAAGGGATTATTGGTTGTTATTTGTTGCGAGCTTAAGGTCTGGGTGTATGGAATTGTTGCGGCCTCAGACCCCTCTCGAGTTTCTCTCCAAAGAAGTCTTATGTTTATCTCTCATGCCCTCTCCTTCTATAACTGGTCTCTTTTTGCCTCCCTTCCCCCAAACAAGTTGATCTTTTGATTCTTCTTCCATAATTCCCAAAACTTTTCAAAGTGTTCCTTTTGCTTTCTTCCTTCACTTTCCCAGATGGTCCTCTCTCTCCCTCCCTTCCTTCCTCCCTCCTTCCTTCCTTCATCCCCCAATCTCTTTCCCTTCCTCCCTTCCTTCATCCCCCCAATCTCTTGCCTACCCTCTCCTCCTCCTGTACCCCTGTGCTGGACCTCATTTATGTTCCTTCTCCTCCTCTCTTCATTCTTTGCCCACCTGCCTTACTCCCAAAACTGGCCCCATCTGAAAAGCACCATTCCTCACCTTCTCCCAACAGAGTTAGCTGATCCTTTTTGCTGGAGAGTAAATGCAAGAACTTGACATCTTGCTGTGCCATGGATGCTGACCACCAGATGACTTTCAAGAAATTTGCCTGACCTCTAACTGCGTCTCTTGAGATCTTTAACACCTTAATGCTGATGTGGGGATTTTGAGTTTACATTACTTTTCCCTCCTCAGACAGGAAAAAACTGTAGGACATTGAATTGACAAAAATGAGTGGAAGAGCACGTTCTCGGGCCCGAGGGCGGGCTCGTGTCCCTGAAGCAAGCACCCAGCCTGTTGCTCCAAGGCTGGTAAGTAAATTTGCTTATATGTGTATTTTAAATTTTGCCTAGTAATTCTATAGTTCATACCAAATGTGTTTTGCAAAACTGTTCATTGGAGGCTGTCATTTGTTCCCAGGAAAACTGATCTTTGAGGAAAAGTTTTTGAAATTCTTCAGACTTAGTTTCAGGCTTGGATTTTGCAGTCATTAGCAGTATCAGAACTTACCATTAATGTAGAAGAAAGCTGCCCACAAAAAGCCAATGACTTGGGGTGAGGACATCTTTCTCCTGATGTGGAGATGCTGGTGTTGAACTGGGGTGGACAAAGTCAGAAATCAAAATGACACCAGGTCATAGTCCAACAGTTTATATAAAACCGCAAGCTTTTGGTTTTGCTCTTTTGTCAGGTTATGACAAAGGAGCAGTGCTCTAAAAACTTCATTTCAAATAAACCTGTCGGACTATAACCTGGTGTCGTGTGGCTTCTAATTTTGTTCTCATAGGATCTCTGGATTCCAACAATAGTATGCCTTTATGTAGGCCAAATAGCTAAGCACATTTAAAAAGTTCTCCTTGCAAAGAAGGAAGTAAAAAGTGTCAATTGTCCTTGTTTATGTGACTCTTCATTAAATGTTTTAAAGGCATAAACACTACGACTGGAGGTCAAAAAGGTGATTCAGCAAACGGCAGTAAATCATTTAAAAACTCATTTGCACCTTATTCAACAAACTGTAACTTTAAAAAGTTTTTGAGTGAGACTAATGGTGTTTTAAAAATTTATTTTATCACAAAACAGCTTCCATCAGTTAATTTTGGTAAGAAGATTATCCCTGTTTCACTGCTGTAGTTTTACAACTAAATGATTTGTCTTTTTTTAAATGTGTGGTGAAAGCTTATTTTTATTTCCTCTAGAGTTGTATATTTGTGCTTTATCTTTATAGTTTTCTTTTGTCCTCCTTTGTTCTGGTGAATGAATGTGGCTTGATGTGTTCCAGCTTTTGTTTGGTCCATTGCACCAACTTGAAAACATGTTTCTCCCCCATCCTCCAATTCCGATCCTTAGTGTGTGTTTATTTTGTCATACACCCTTCTGCTTCTCAACACCCAGTCTTGTAGCTGGGATACCAGAAAGTCAAAATTGATTCTAACTTTTTAAGTCCTTGATAGAAGGTTGTGATCAAAATTAATGGACCTGAAGCATTGCTCACTTTTTTCTCCACTGATGCTGCCTGGCTTGTTGAATATTAAATCTACTTCAGATTTCCAGCATCTGCAGTATTTTTCTTTTGCCATCTTAGCATTTTTGCCTGTAATTGCCAGACTGTTATATTTGCAGTACAGTGGTTCTAACAGTTCTTGCAAATGTTAAATGCAAATTTTACTGTATGATAAGGCTTTTTAATCCATGGAATAAAACCCAGTGTAGTCCCCTTAAGTAATGGAATAAGTTCCCTATCTGAAATTGCAGCTTCAAGGCAATGTGTTGTCAAAAGCAAACCACTGTGGGAGATGTAATTCTGAATTAAAACCAAAAAGTGCTGGAGAAACTCTCGTCTGGCAGAATCTCTGAAGTGAGAAAATATTTCAAATCCAGTGTGACCCCCTTTTGGCATTAAAGTACAGGTACTTAAGTTCTGCAAGAGCAAATTACTGCAGATGCTGGAATTAGCACTGAAAACAAGAAATGTTGGAAAACTTAGCAGCTTAGGAGAGAGTGTAAAGAGTGAGGAAACTAATGTTTCAAGTCTAGATAACTGCTGACATGAAGTGTGGAGGGGGTAGCATTTATGCAATAGTGGGTGGAAGTGCTAGGGGCAAAAGGATGTTGATGCTGCAGATTAAGTGATTGGAATGTGAGAACAGTAGAACGATGGTGTGTCTAACTGCCAAATTGGAAAGGACAGATAGTGAGGGAATGGGAGAGAGGATATGGTGACAGAATCCAACAAGTAAAGCGGAAAGAATAGAGAGAGAGTTCACAATCTGAAGGTGTTGAAGTCCATATTAAGTCCAGAAGGTTGTAAAGTGCCTAGTCTGAAGATCTGATGTTCTTCCAGTTCTTGCTGTGATTCGCTGGAGCATTGTAAAACTGCTGAGGGCAGACATTGTGCACGTGACAAGGATGCTGTGTTAAAACGACTGGCTACAGGGAAGTTGGGGTCATGTGCATGAATCACAGGTGTTCTGTAAAGCAACCACCCAGTCTGCATTTGGTTTCTCCAATGTAGAGTAGACCACATTGGGTGCAGCGAATGCAATAGACCAGTCTCCTTGACTTGTCCGACCTGCCTATCTTCTTTTCCACCTATCCACTCCACCCTCTCCTCCCTGACCTATCACCTTCATCTCCTCCCCCACTCACCCATTGAACTCTATGCTACTCTCTCCCCACCCCCACCCTCCTCTAGCTTATCTCTCCATGCTTCAGGCTCACTGCCTTTATTCCTGATGAAGGGCTTTTGCCCGAAACGTTGATTTCGCTGCTCGTTGGATGCTGCCTGAACTGCTGTGCTCTTCCAGCACCACTAATCCAGTATTTGATTTTCAGCATCTGCAGTAATTGATTTTACCTTACCAGATTGGCGGAGGTACAAGTGAAATGCTGCTTCACCTGGAAAGACTGTTTTGGCCCTTGGATGGTGAGCAGGAAAGAGGTGAATGGGCAGGTGTTGCACTTTCTGCGGTTATATGGGAAGGTGGCGGTGGCGTTGGTGTTGACCATTGAGTGCAACTTTTCCTTGGCTAATCTTGCTCCAATTGTGAGCCAATGTTTGAAACCTACACTTGTTTCTTACTCCCATGTCTGTGCCAATAGTTAATCCATTATTAGTAAGAATGTTGAACTGCCTGTTTTGTATACTTTCATGGGTTATGTAATGGAATTTTGGCTTTGTCCAAAGGGTTTGGAATACTCCAATGAGATAATAATGCTTCAGTTGAACCAAGCCTTGGTCAGATTCTATCTGTACATGTTAGCAGCTCTCCTTAATTCAATAATGCCATTTACTCGGTCATGAGTTTCTACAGAGGGTCTGAACTGGCAGGATATCCAATGAGCTAGTGGAATTTGGGTTGCAGGATTTGCTTCTCCCTCTCTGCTGCTTTGGTCAAACATCAAGATTCTTGGACCTGAATAATAAAGCTTGATGGACAATTTATTGCCATTTTTACTGGTAGCAATTTGCTCCTGATCCATGCTACCATACTTTAAGAAGACCTTGTGAATGCTGTTCAAGTATTTTCTTTGACCTGCTTGGAATGCTGGTTATTTTAGGATTGTGAAAGTGGGACCTGGCAGGGTAACTGTTTTAGTCATCAGGACACAATGCTCAGTCCATCCGAGTTGAATGTGCAGGAGTTCTGTCTGACTGCTAGTGGGGATAGCTTTGAGCCTAACGTTAATATTTGTTTGGTCCTGTTGTTGAATCCAGAGAATGAGGTAGCGTCATTGTTAGTGGAATTTATCTAATGCTTTTGTGTGTTGCTAGTGCACAGTCCAGGCCTGTTGCAGCACAGGAGTGTGATAACAACAGCTATTTTGTACACTAGGACACCTGTTCACTTATAGAGGACTTTTTATCAAATACACCTGAACTCCCTCCCATAGGTTTATAGATATCTTTCATCCTGTTGAGTTTGCCTACACCACATGGACTGCAGTAGTTCAAGAAGGCAGTTCTCCATTACCTTCTCAAGAGGAACTAGGAATTGGCAATAAATGCTGGCCCGACCAGTTCCTGCCATATGCTATGATTTTAAGAAAACGTTTGCGATAGTCTGTAGAAAGCTGAGGTAGTACAGATGTTCTACACTACACCGCGTTTTGGGAAAGGCCCTGGAAAGTGGCGAGTGAGACCAGGATAATGAAACTGTGAGAATAAATTACTAGAAATGATGCAAGTCAAACCAATAATCACTTGAAATAGTTTATTTTAATTATCAAAACCCTGTTGGTTTTTCCCTTTTGTGGAATATGGATATTTTTATACAATACAACACAGGAACAGGCCCTGAGGCCCACCAAGCCTGAGCCAATTCCTAGCCCTTATTTAAACCTGCTACTTATTGTCCATGCGTGGTTTCTAACCCTCTGGTTGTCTACAGTCCACATCTATCAAGGCGCCTTAAATATTGCTAACATACCTGCTTCCTCCGCCTCTACTGGTAGTGTGTTCGTGCCCTATGTTTTCACAGGGACATGCCTAATCAACTGCTCTTCAGAAGACTCCGATATCTTAGATGTGGATTTGCCCTCAAGCAGCCACTCCACTCCACATTCTCCAATTCTTGCCTAATTCAGTTATAGTTGGCGTTCTCCAAATTTGACCCCTTCATCCAAGGTCCACTGTTATCCTTATCCACAAGTATCTGAAAACTTACAGAATTATGATCCCTTTTATTGATGTGTTCAGACACATTGATGTGTCTGGAGCAGGTGGGACTTGCACCTTTTGGTCTCAAGGTGGGGACATTTCCACTGTGCCCAAAAGCCTGTTTGTTTTTAAACAGGATAATTAGTGGTGTGCCACAGGGGTTAGTGCTAGGGCAACACTTAAAGCATACAGTAAATCCTCTATATTAATGAAATCATAAATTGTGAATTCACCCATCTGCACCCAAAAATAAATAACAAAAATCAACATCAAGGAAAATTCACATCTGCAATGCTTTTAACCATTTTAATCTATTTTTAATGAGCTCCGCTGTCATGAGTTTCAACATTTGTGGTGGTTCTCTGGAATGGAGCCCTCGTGGATGTAGAGGAATGACTTGCCTAAGGAAAGTGAAAGGTACTAAAGTCAAGTTTGCAGATGAGACTAAAATAACTGAAGATGTGAGGATGAGACAGTCTGCAGAGTTTATCAAATGGGGAAAAAACACGATGGATTATGATGTAGGAAAGTGTGAGGTTATACACTTGGGCAGGACGAATAAAAGCTGAATATTTTTTAAATGAAGAAGATATGAAGAAAACTACAGAACAAAAGGATCTGGGAGTTTATATTTATGAATCTCTCAACCAACAAGTTCAGATAATAGAGAAGGCAATGGAATGTTAACCTTCCATTTCAAGGGAAATGGAGTATAAAAGTAGTGAGCGTTTGCTAAAACCAAACAAAGCATTAATCAGGTTCCACCTGGAATACGGTAAACAGTTTTTTCACCCCTTTAAGGAAAGATATATTGGCATTAGAGGGAGTCTAATCAGTCTGATACCAAGTATGGAGGAACTGTCTTAGAGGTAGAGTACTGTACTTGTTGGCATTTAGATGAATGAAAGACAACTTTATTAAAACATAGAAGATGCTTAGGGGATTTGACAGGTTGGATGTGGAAATGTTTTTTCTTGTTGGACAGTCTTGGACCAACATAATCTCTGAATAAGAGGGGACATGTTTTAAGGATAAGGAATTTCTTTGGAGGCTGGCATTAAGTATATTCAAGATTGAAATATACAGATCAAATATGTGGGGAGTGTTAAGGGTTGTGGGGAGGTTAAGGGTATTAAGGGTTGTGGAGCAAAGGCAGCAAAGTGGAATTGAGGATTATCAGATGAACCACTATTTCATTGGCACAGTATACCACATGAGCTGAATGGCCTACTTATACATCTTATGATGCAGGATTTGAATGTAAATAGTGTAAAGAGCACATGGCACTGCAGGTTAAAACGGACAGCATGTGCTCAGTGGTTAGCACTGCAGCCTCACAGCACCAGGGTCCCAGGTTCGATTCCAGCCTGGGCGATTATCTGTGTGGAGTTTGCACATTCTCCCCGTGTCTGCATGGGTTTCCTCCGGGTGCTCCGGTTTCCTCCCACAGTCCAAAGATGTGCAGGTCGGGTGAATTGGCCATGCTAAATTACCCATAGTGTTAGATGCATCAGTCAGAGGGAAATGGATCTGAGTGGGTTACTCTTTGGAGGGTCGGTGTGGACTGTTTGAGCCGAAGGACCTGTTTCCACACTGTAGGGAATCTAATCTAATCTAAACCACCATTGGTGTATATCCAAGTCTCCATATCATGGTGAAGGATAATGAACATATAATCTACTTTGGTTAAGGGATATTCAGTTACCAGACTAGAGTGAATGAAATATAGTTGTTTGAGCAGGTTGATTAAAATAATGACACACCTCCCAGGCAGGTGGGACTTAAACTTTCCACCACCTGACTTAAACCTCCCAGGCAGGTGGTGGCAGGTTCGCCACCAATGTGCCACGCTTCTCTTTGGAATTGGGTTGATGTCTAAACAGGTTGAATAAAATGGTGACACAAATTTGGAGCAGATGGGACTTGAACTTGGCCTCCGAGGTAAGGCTCTATCATTACTCCACAAGAGCCCTTGAAGTTTATTGTTAGAGGTAGTGCTAGTACAATTCAAAATGAAATCAAGAGGAGCTATTTCTTAAAGTGGTGTAGAAACTTGAATGCCCCTCTTCAAACAGCTGGTTTTGCTGGATCATTTGAAATATCAATAGATTTTTGGCTGTGGAGCAGAGAGAATAATGGGATTAAGGTATGGGTCAGCCTCGATGCCTAAATGTCATGGCAGCACAGGCCCAGCTGGCTGATACTTGTTCAACTTTGTGACTGCAATCCATGTTCAGCTTTCTTCTGTCAAAATTCGCATGTATAGAGAAATGGGCACAAGGGTTGACAGTTTGCCTGAGGTGAAAAGATGATTGAATTCTCTAATATCGTTGAGTACAGCACTTAATATGATATCAGTTCTCCCTAAATCTGAACTTTTAAAACTGATTCCAATCATAAGCATCTAAAGGTTAGTGGGTCTATTGTTACTTAAAGCTGATTGCTTGAGAAATAAGTTGAGGTCTATTTTGTGCTTTTAGGCACCTGCTCCAGAACCAGCTCCAACAAGACCTGTCAGTACAGGGGAGTCCGAATTGCTTGGTCGTGGTCGACAGAGGGGGCCCTCTGGAGCAGTGGGACGCAAAGATGGTGAGGCTATGTTAAAATGTACATCCTAATAGACTAAATTTAATAACTTCTACGTGTAAATCATCTTTGGACAGTTGGTTATGCTTGTGAAAGGAAAATGGAGGCAGTCATGTGTGCAAAATTTGTTCCGAAGTCTCTCCAGTTTCATAGTCAAGACTGAAGTCATGTAAAGTCATACGTGCATGATGATCTGCACTTGAGAAACTTGGCTGGAGCTTTTTGGTTGATGTGAATCTTATTAATCTGTCTCATGACATTATTGCATAACTTATTCTGTTCTTGTCTCAACTAGACCATTAGTGAAGCAATTGTATTCATAAATCTTTTTGTTCCAGATGTTGTATCTTGGTGACCCCAATATTTGCACAACATGTATACCTGGTACATTGCACCTTGAAAGATTAATAAAAAACAAATACCATTTTGCCAGTTTTCTAATTTCAAGTGAAGCCAGCCAATTCCTGTCAATATTCTTTAGAAAAATATTCAGGGCTTAAAAAGAAATGCATATTGATACTTGGAGCACAAGACATTGAACTATTTCTTCTGAAATAATTATGTTGGATGTCCTTGTTTGTCGAATGTCAGAATTGCTGACTCCAGAAATTAATATTGTCGTCTGTTTATAATGAGTTTGTGCCATTCTGAATGAAGGTCGTTAAATATTTCTCTTTTAATTCGTTGAGTAGCATCCGCAACAAATGAAAAGGACTTCAATGAAATTCATCAAGATTAATAAAGTAATTCTTCTGGGTTTTAATTGTTTGACTTAATTTTGTTTCCTGTAAATATTGCAGTTGTTGAGGTGATATCTGCTGGATTTAAAGAGATGTCATTGGCAGAAAGAGGTGGACGTCGGCGAGACTTCCATGATTTTGGAGTGAACACAAGGAAGGCAATGGAGCATGTCAAAGAGTCCAAAACTGGTAAATGCTGGAGTAGAGTAGTTGAATCTTCATTTGAGATTGCTTGTGCTGAGGATCACTTTCTATAGCTAAATCTTTTATCATGTACTAAGTTTTCTTGTAACCCAGATGGAAAAATGATCAAATTTCTTGTTTCTGATCAAAAGTGGAAACAAAGAAAATAGCAGCAATAAGCCACTTAGAACAGTGAAGAAGGCGTTAGTATGCTTGCCTTGATTGGTCAGTACATTGAGTATAGGAGTTGGGAGGTCATGTTGTGGCTGTACAGGTCATTGGTTGGGCCACAATTAGAATACTGCATGCAATTATGGTCTCCCTGTAATGGGAAGGATGTTATGAAACTTGAAAGAGTTCAGAAAAGACTTAGAAGGATCTTGCCAGAATTGGAGGGTTTGAGCTATGGGGAGAGAATGATTAGGCTGGAACTATTTTTCCCTAGAGTGTCAGAGCCTGAGGGATGACTTTTTAGAGATTTCTAAAACTCATGAGGGGTATGGATAGCGTAAATAAAGAAGATCTTTTTGGGGAGGGAAAGAGGTGCGCCCAAAATTGAAGATGAGACAGGAACGATTTTTAAGAGACCTAACGGGCAACTTCTTCACACAGAGGATGGTGTGTGTCTGTGTATTGAGCGACCAGAGGAAGTGGTGGAGACAGGTAGAATTACAACATTTAAAAGGGATTTGGGTGGATATATGAAGAGGAACAGATTAGAGGGATATGGGCCAAATGCTGGCAAATGGGACTAAATTAATTTAGGATCTCTAGTTAGCATGGACGTGTTGGAATGAAGGGATTGTTTCCATGTTGCACTTGGGGGTGGCTCAGTGGTTAGCACCATTGCCTCACAGCGCCAGGGACCCAGGTTTGATTCCAGCCTCTAGCGACTGTCTCTGTGTGGAGTTTGTGCATTCTCCCTGTGTTTGTGTGGGTTTCCTCTGGGTGCTCTGGTTTCCTCCCACAATCCAAAGATGTGCAGGTGAGGTTAATTGGCCATGTTAAATTGCCCATAGTGTTCAGGGATGTGCACGTTAGTTACATTGGTCAGGGGGAAATATAGGGTAGAGGAATGAGTCTGGGTGGGTTGCACTTCAGAAGGTTGATGTGGACCTGTTGGGCCGAACGGCCTGTTTCCACACGTAAGGATTCTTTGACTCTATTCAAGCCTGTTGCACTATTCAATATGATCATGGCTGACCATCCTGTTACTGTTTTGTCCTCTTAACCTTTGATCCCTTTAGCCCTCAAAACTGTATCTAACTACTTTGTGGCTTAAAAAATTCAGCTTTTTATTTTATTTCTCTCTATTAATTTCATTTTTTTTTTCGAATTTTCTTACTCTACGGTTGTTTTAAGTTTTGACTTTGTCTACTTTTCCTAACCTTCCAGCTTTTAAAGATCTTAATGGAATTCATTCTAGTTTTGCAGGATTCAACATTAGCGTCAGTTTTTCCTTTTCCAAGGCTTTTGTGATAGTACAAACAAATTGTTTTGTCTTGCTTTGATTGCCATCAGCAATCCAGATCAAACAGCTATTACTGTAGTAGATGTGACTTGAGTCATTTTTAACTGTTTGGAGACTTAAATTCAGTGGGGGAGGATTAGAATCATGAACTGTTGCGGCACAGTCTTTTGATGCAGTAAGTCTGGGTTTTTTCCTGGCCACCTAGTGAAGATGTAGATTCTGTTCAGTGATCGGTCAATAAACACTCTCAATCGGTCTGGTTCTTTAAGACTTCATTCTTTATTTCTTACAGCCGGGTACAGAGCATCCAGAAACAGAGGTTATACACTTCCGTGTTCCTCAGTGGACCTGCACCAATGGCTTAAAACAAAGATGTTTTTATACTTTTCTTAAAGAAAGGTACAGGCTATGATTGCATTGTACATTCCAACAATTACCAATCAATGCACAATATTGCTTTATTTGGCAGTTACTTGGTCCAATGATATTTCCTGGGAACCAACGTTCAGGCCGAGCCACTGCACCTGCATCTGTCGGGTGACCAGTAATGGCTTATCTAGTCTAGTTATTTCTATGCTGTAAAGGGAGCTGCTAATCTCCGTTGAAGCAGACTGTAGTTAGTCAATTATGCAGCTATAGCAGAATTGTCAATTTGCAGCCTAGAAGCCATTTTATTGCCACCTAAATTATTAAGAACATCTGTTAAGTGGTTGTTCCTGACAAGAACTAGTTACCTCAGCCTGTATTAAGGTTGCAGATCCTCAATCGTGAAATCCATTTCTCAATCTCAAGCTATTTTTTAAGCAACTACCATTTTAAATAACAATTTATAACAATATTCACAGTTGATAACCATTCCCAATGTTAAGAATTTTTTTGAATTTTTGATCCTTATTATAATCTAATTTTAACAAGTGACAATCAAAATATTTACCTCGTTACAGCCTTTTGTTACTCTGGTTGGGGTGCCCAAAGTTGCAGGGTGTTCCTATTATGATTTAAGTCTTCTATCAGTTGAAATGATTTGCTTTTGTTTTATCTATGCCTCTTAATACAGAACCTAGAATTTGTTTATAGTGTACTTGATCCACTTTAAGCTCTACACCTATGAATCTATCTTTTTTTCTTGTGCAGTTTAATATTTATTGTATCCCAGTTCCAAGAAATATTGCTTATTTACATCTCATCTAGTCTGTCCTGAAATCTTTTATAATCCTGTACATGAGCATGTTTGTCCACGGTTTCTAAATTCAAATCCTTTATTTGTAAATCAGAAAAACCTCAATACAGATCTCTGTGACTCCACATATCAAATCCTTAAAAACAAATACCAATGTTAGAGTTCAGAGCAAAATCTAACTCTTTGATTTTGAAGCATTTTCCCATTCATTCCCGCATGTTTACTCTTTTTCCATTTAATTTTTTTCCCTTTCATTTCCTTTAGCATTGAGACAGTTTTTTTTGTTTTCCCTTGCTTTCCTTGGATTCTCTACTTTGGCACCATATTTTTGTCTCACAGCAGAAGTTATCATTCATAGCTTAAAGGGACAGAAGTAAACCATTTGGCTTGCACAGTTTCAGGTGATTAGTTCAGGCTATGAAGTATTGTTACTGTTGCCATACAGGGAGTCATTAATCTTTTATGTTTTCAGGTGTTTCTGGAAGTCTAATACGATTGATAACAAACTATATTCGCCTGAGCTCTCGCCCGCAGTGGGCTCTGTATCAGTACCATGTGGATTATAATCCTCAAATGGAATCAAGGCGTTTGCGAACAGTACTATTGTTTATGCATGACAAAATTCTTGGTACAACTCGTGTATTTGATGGTTCAATCTTATTCCTGCCTAAAAAACTGGAAAAGAAAGTAAGTTAAATGTTGAGTATTCATGACATTGTATGGAAATGTAATTATTGGTGAAAATTATAATGAAAAGGAAAACAATGGGTTGATGTTTTCTTCCTGTGATCAACAGCCCGAGATTGAATTGTAATATAAAGGAACAAAAACAAATTACTGTAGAAACTCAACAGGTCTGGCAGAATCTGTGGAGAGAGAAGTCAATATTCAGGTCCAGTAACTGTTTGGCTTTTTCTCTACAGATGCAGTAGGTAGATTGTTGGCCTCTGGGGAATTGAGGGATATGGAGAGCAAGTGGGAAAGTGGTTATGAAGCCCAAGATTAACCATGATTTTGTTGAAGGTTGTGGCAGTTTTGACTGGCAGTATAGTTTGCTTCATCTCTTGTGGAGATGTAGTCACTGTTGCAATGTAAGAAATATCAGTGTTCAGTAGCAGCATTGTATAGCATCTGCAAGGTATGCTGCAGCAACTTGGCAAGTCTCCTTTTGTCATTTTCCAATTTGCATCCTTTGCCATCTTGAATGACAAAGAAAGCAGATGTATGGAAATGCTACAAATTCGTTTCTCTCCAAGCCACTCACAATATGGTCATGAACTTCAGTGTCGCTGGGTCAAAATGCTGGATATCGCTTCCTTAAGAGCATTATGGATGTGGCTACATGGACAGCAATGGTTCAAGAAGACAGTTCACCATTACTTTCTTCAAGGCAATTGTGATGGGCAATAAATGCTGGCCTAACCAACAGAGCTTATTCTGAGAAAGAATAATAAGAAAGGCAGCTAATTTAGAGATAGCAAGCTATGGGCCTCGTGTAGAAAAGTGGGACTAATGTAGACTGTGCTGTATTTCTTACTGTAGAGTCTGTGCTGCTGTAATTGCGGAAGGTCAATCTTTGAACAGTTTAAGATAGGAATTGGTGGGTTTACTGGACAGGCTATTTTTATGGTGTTGACTGAGGGATAAATATTGGGTGGAACAGCCTGGGTGACTGCCCTTCTTTTCAAAATAGTGGCATGGAATCTTCCTGTATTCACTTGCAAGAGTGAATGTGACCTCCATTTGATTCTTCCTACGGTATAGTTCTCCCTCAGTTCTGATTGGATTATCATTGTGAGCTTGTTTACTAGTGCATTGACTTTCCAAATGCAAGCTGCTGAGTCCCAGAACCAACATTCATTCAGAAACCATTGGAAAAATGGCTTTTCAAACTTTGAAGGTATTTCTTCCTATAACAACAAGGATGTTGTTAAACATGAAAAAAAATTTGAGTTTTAATAAAACTTGTCATCTGTTCTTTAATTGTAAGGTCACTGAACTACTGAGCCAGACACGTGATGGCCAGAATGTGAAGGTAACAGTTACTTTGACCAATGAATTGCCTCCAACATCTCCAACATGCCTTCAGTTTTACAATATTGTGTTCAGAAGGTAAGCAGTTGAAAAAGTGTCTTTGACCTGCAAACTATTAAGGACTGTGGGGACTAAAGTATCTCACTCCAGTTGAACCAGTATAGGCATGAGTAGGATAGTTCCCTGTGGTTGCAATAAGTGAATCTGGGACTTAATTACACTCAAATTGAAGTGAGTGTCCTCCCTTTGGGATTTAAGTATTATCATTTTGGTACACCACTGTTTTCCAGGTGTTCAAGTATAGCCTGAAGAGTGCTCCAGTTACTAGGGAGGGCTAGGATCAAAAGTGGAGTTTGCACTAATTTTGTGCAAAACAAACTCCTACTTAGAGTATTCTATTTATAAGACGCAAGTTATGATATGCCTTCACAGCTTGTCAGATAACCGGCTGATTTTAAAAAAAATCAAATGAGCTGGATTGATCTTGTGATATTTTATAATTGAGATTTAAATAAGCTTATCTAATCTTGCAGGAAGTGTGCCTCGACAAGAAAACTGAAGTTGTAGTCTGATAGTCAAATCAACCAAATTGTAAATTTCTAAAATTCTTTTTGTACTTGCTGTTTTACACAGATTCTATTGCGTTGTCATTTCAAAACTCACTTCTCGTTCCTTAACAAAATTTATGAAATTCTTTGCAGGCTTTTAAAGATGATGTCCTTGCAGCAAATTGGCCGAAACTATTACAACCCTCAGGATCCCATTATGATTCCACAACACCGGTATGCAAAAGTAACACAGTTGCAAAAGTAGTCCACCAATGTATTATGCTCATTAATCTTCCCTTTTACTGGGTGAGTTGAGATTGTGTAGTCTTCAGTTGCAGCAGTGTTAGAAGTAAAAGATGAGTTAGGTTGTTCAAACATTCAGTAATTCCAAATACTGTTTTTTGTACTGCTGCTTGTGAATCTATTTTTTTTTTCAAACCAATCTATAATCAAACCTTTCCACCAGTGGCTACATTGCATCAGGATAGAATTGCAGATTAAAAGCCTGTCTGTTATTGCTGCAGCTAGAAGAATTGAGAAACGTGATGGGAATTATATTCAGATGTAACTAACTAAAATCAAACTAAATTTCACAAGGGAATAAAGTATCAGAAATTTTACAACCGCGGTGAACATTGTGGTATTTTCCACTACTACAGAATCATGGTTTGGCCAGGATACACCACTTCAATTCTGCAGTACGAGAACAGTGTCATGTTATGTGCAGATGTCAGTCACAAGATTCTGCGTAGCGAAACTGTACTTGATGTAATGTATCAATTATATGAGCAGTTTGGTGAACACCGGTTTCAGGAGGCCTGCTCAAAGGAGCTAATCGGAGTCATAGTTCTTACCAGGTAAGATCCGGATTGTGTTAATGAGGGTATCTGGGTGCTGTGCTTCACATCAGAGTTGTGCAGTACCATATTTGTTTTTGCTTTGGGCTGTTTCTTCTTTCTACTTGCTTTTAGTTTTAAGCATATTTTTATGATCTTGAGAAATGGTGTGATTCTATTTTCTAAATATGGAGTTAGATTTCAAGCTGGTGTCTTTTACTTTTACTTTGGAAAAAAATAGACAAGGCCATAGCGCTTCTGTGACCTAATTCAGTCTGTGTTAGAGCAAATGGCTTTCAAGCCCCTTGGATCCATGCTGTAGGGTTTATGACTAGGAATAAACATTTCAAAGGCAGTAGCTTGCTTTTGGTTTAGAATAATCAAGAATTGATTTTAGTTTGGAAACGCCCAGCATTTGAAGCTTTTAAGACTCTTTTGAAAAAGATCGGTCGGGAGCACAATATTTTTATCAAAGGATAAGCATGTCACTGGTGAGGCTAGCATTTATTGCCCATTCTTAATTGACTCTTTAATTAGGCAATCACATTGCTGTGGGTCTGGAGTCACATGTAGGCCAGACTGGTTAAAGGTGGTAGTTTCCTTCCTGAAAGGGGCATTAGTGAACCAAGTGGGTTCTTCCAACAAGTGGCAATAGTTTCATAGTCGCCTTTTAGAATCTTAATTCCTGATATTTGTTGAATTCAAATTCCCCTGTCTGTCAGTGAGTTTTGAACCCAGGTCCCCAGAACATTACCTAGGTCTCTGGGAATTAACAGTCCAGTGATGATATCACTAGGCCTCCCCATATATTCCATCCTTGCAAGTAACAGTAGGCCAGTTCAGGAGAGCTTGTTACCGCGGTGTGAAAGTTTAACTGGTGAAACTTCCATAAATTGGCAGATTATTAAGCAACTAACAAAGGCTTTCAGTTTTGAGTATTCGTGTAAGGAAGACTGCACAGAACTGGGAAAGAAGCAGTTAAGTCAAACCTAAAGAGTTGATAGAAGGTTTTTTTTCAAAACTTGAAGCACTAATTGGTGTTGGGGAATAGATGAGACTGGCTGTAGTTTTAAGATCTTTTATCAGTGTGTCTATATTTAAATAGCTTGTTTTGTTTTCCTCTGTGTAATAAATGTAGATTTCCTTCATAAGGAAACAGTCTTTTGTACATGTCATGTGATGAATGACCACCATATTAAATAAAAACAAAATCTATCGAACCACATTTCATTCTGGGGTCTGATTTGGCCAGTAGTAAATTCTACTTGGATCATAGTAATGTATTCATTCATCAACTCATTCAATCATCATGGTGACTCCTAGGTACAACAACAAGACTTACCGAATTGATGACATTGATTGGGTTCAGAATCCGCGAAACACCTTTAAAAAAGCAGATGGATCTCAAATCAGCTACATAGAATATTACAAAAAGGTACAACCATGTTGCATTAATCTTCAGTTTTAAAAAAAAAAAATTCTGATATGTCAATTTCTTTAATTTTTGACTAATATGCTGAAAGGTTAGGGATGTGAGAAAATTTGAGTTACACCTATTTTTAACTTTTCCATAGCAATATAGTACAGACATCACTGATCTGAACCAGCCAGTGCTTGTCAGTCAGCCTAAAAGACAAGGACCTGGAGGTACTACTATAGGACCCATCTGCCTCATTCCAGAGCTCTGCTATCTTACAGGTAATAGGAATTGAAAAGATGGGCTAATTTGGGGCGATATGTAATAATTATTTTGTGTGCATAACTCAGTTTGAAAGCATGTTCCGTGTCAAAGAGTGCATCTTGTTGATAATGTCACATTCTGGTGACATGGCAGTGCCTTTGAAATAATTCATTACCTTCAATTCACCGAAGCATGGTTTTTGAGATTGGCTAACTATACCAAAGAGAGGTAAACCTGTGACCTTTTGCCTATTTAGTTTCCACATTTCTCATTCTGGAAGCCGCTAGGAGGGGATGTAAATGTTGTAAACCAGACTTTTACAGTTGTAACTTAGCATTTAACCATAATTGTCAGCACATGCTGTAAAATATTGTATAGATTTGTATCAGTGGTTGTGAATTGAAGTATGCTGGCCCAAGAGACATCTAGTTTGTCTGCTGAATATTTGATCTGTACTGAAATTAGGTCTTGGTGTGAAAAGATGATTTGCTGCGAGAGCTGCACTTTCAAGATGCATAATAAGCTTCAGAGTGCAGCTTGTGAATGTAGAACTGTGTGTTAAAATCATCATTAAAATGTGGCTCCGTCCTTCTCATGCCTTTGGGGTTAATTCATATAGCATGAAGTAGCAGCTGCACTTGATTCAGCAGCGACATTCAGTATAAATATTTTGGCTGATCCTCAGTGTTGCCTTCCATGGCAGCACTTGCCTCTGAGTATGCAAGGTTCTGTCGCATACCAGGTTCTAAGGACAAAATCATCAGTGAAACTGCAATGCTAAGAGGATACTGCACTAGTGGAGGTGCAGTACTTCAAAAACCAGTGTTTAAGCAAAGGCTGACAGCCTCCTCTGGTAAATAATTTCATTGAAGAAGAGCAAGCAAATTATCCAAAATCTTTACCAATATTTATCCCTGAATCAACACCACAAAAACGTATGATCTGGTCATTTTCACTTTGCTGTTTTAGAATTTGCCAAATGTAGTTGTCTACTGTTTCCTATATTACAACAATGACGGTACCATAAAGAAACACTTCATATGCCAGAAAATGGTTTATGTGAAAGGCACCGTTGTAAATTCATGTTTTTTTTAATAATTTACAGGAATGACTGACAAAATACGTTCCGATTTCAATGTTATGAGAGACCTGTCTGTGCATACAAGATTAACACCAAAACAAAGAGAACAGCGGTTATGCCGTTTCATGGACTACATTCAAAAGTATGTTCTTAAATGAAATTAAATTTGGAAAAAAAAAATCTGGTGATCAGAAGTATGAAAATTTTTGTAATGTAGCCCATTGTCGTAAAATATTGAAGCCATTTCTTTCAGTGGGCTATGGTAAAATGTTTCAATTTGTCAATTACTTTAATTGTCTTTTCTGATTCTCTATTCTCTCTTAGGTCAGCAGATTAAAGTTTTTAAATACTTTTTAATTTCAAGTAAAAACCAGAAGAACTCGGCTGTAAATCAGACAAAAATAGAAATCGCTGAAAAAACTCAGCGGGTTTGGAAGATCTGCGAGAGAGAAATCTGAGTTAACATTTCGGGTCATGTGACCCATCCTCAGACCTGCTGAGCTTTTCTAGCAATTTGTATTCTTGTCTGTCTTTTAATTTCAATAGTTACTGCAGTCAGTTCTACCACATTTTCTTTGGCCTTCATAGTTTGAGCCAAGCCAACATTGGAACTCTCGTCTGAACCTGGTTGCACTACTTACATTAGGATGTACTGTAATTTAAGTTCTAGCTTTTTAATAAGTCTGACGTTGGGGTACACCAATTTGTGTAACTTATTCAATGTACAAGGAGTATATGGCGCAGAAATGGACCATTTTGAAAATTGTTCAATGCCAGTGTTTATATTTAGGATTTCATTCTGCTATCTGGCTCTCTACAGCATCCAGATTATTTTCTGTGTTCACTTGGTCTGCTTAATAAACTCATGAGATAGTTCTGGCTCTCTTAAAAGCAGCAGATTTTCTCAAAATAGTCACTATGATCTGAACTCTGTTACACTTTGTTTTGAATTCGTGTAGGGGAATTTCTTTTCTGCATTGACTGAAACTAAAGTAGACTTATAGATTTGCTGTTATTAGGTTACAATGATTTTTAAACTTCTTAAAAACAGGGATGATAATGTCCAGAAGGAACTCTCTGATTGGGGTCTCCAGTTTGATACTGAGTTGCACTCGTTGTCTGGTCGAGTTGTGCCTTCAGAGAAGATCCACCAAGGTGGAAAAATGGTAATGTGCATTAGAAATCTCACCCAGATTGCAAATGGCTGTAAGTTTGTTTATGTCCACATAAGAAGCTAAATTCTACATCTAAGTGGTTCTCTAAGCTACTCCATAGTACTAAATTGCTTCAGCATCACATCTAGTGATTAGTGCTAGTGGTTAAACATAATGTGACAATACCCTCTGGAGGTAAATGCATGGAGTCAAGTGTCACCTGTTTTCAACCATTGGTCATGAATGTCTTATTTGAGGCAATATATTAGATTGTCTACTGTATTGTGAGCTGCAATATGTAGCTTGTGCAAGAAATTATTGACATTAAGTGCATAAAAGTTAATTTAAGAGCAAGTATTCGTTACAATGGGCAGACTTGATGGAAAAGTGAGTGACTTTTAGAAATTTGGATTTATTATTAGCATGACTTTTTAGTTCCTTTGTTCCCAGGCTAGAGATGGCCATTCATTTCCTTGTGACTTTTTCAAAATCATTTAACTGAATCATGATTTGTGTTTGATCTTAACCTAATATAGGGCAGCAAGGGTATGTGCGCAAAGAGGG
This sequence comes from Chiloscyllium punctatum, assembly GCF_047496795.1. NCBI lineage: Eukaryota > Metazoa > Chordata > Chondrichthyes > Orectolobiformes > Hemiscylliidae > Chiloscyllium > Chiloscyllium punctatum. Next base: position 78,476,288 of record NC_092755.1, read on the forward strand.
AGGGGATGGAGGTGTTGGAGGAGGAAAGACTGACTGCATTTTGCTGTCAGTGATCATAACTGCATTAGGTTCAAGATTGTTATGGACAAGGATTGGCCTGAAGTCAAAGTCATTGCCTAATTTAGCATGTTTGAGGCTTTATTCCCAAATTTCTTGGTTTTCTCTTGACTTTTTCTTCTATGATGTATAGATTAGGCATGTGTTTGGAAAAAGCAATTTTTGTATGTTTTTGTTTAGTTGCACCTTTTATGCTCTGATTTAAGTTTTATATTGTGTGGATTCCATTACTTTTCAGTTTGACTATAATCCTCAAGCAGCAGAGTGGTCCAGAGAAACCAGAGGCGCATACCTGATTAATCCTATTCCACTGGAAAATTGGGTGCTGATTTTTACCCGAAGAAATGTTGATGTAGCTAGGAGCCTTTTCCAAACTCTAGGCAAAGTAGTAAATGCAATGGGCATTAGAATGGAAAAGCCATTAATGTAAGTACTCAACCATACTTGTATGGTTCATACTGAATGCACTGTTAGTCTTCATACTCCTGACAATTCTTGGAACGTGAAAAGAAATGGACCATTTAATCCTCGAGCCTGCGGTCTGACTCAGATTGTGGCTGATCTGTGACTTGACTTGAAATATTTGCCATAACAGATTTTGCTTAAGCAAAACAAATTAACAACAGTTAAAATTAACAGTTGACCTAATTTGCTGGAGAATTCTAAACCTCTATTACCCGTGACTTGTATCATAACATGGCGGTACGCTGGTTCAGTGGTTAGCGCTGTTGCCTAATGGCACCAGGGATCTGGGTTTGATTCCACCCTCAGGTGACTGAGCAAACTCCACACGGGCGTTGTCCCCATGCCTGTGGGGTTTCTTCCAGGTGCTCCTGTTTCCTCCATGGTCCAAAGATGTACGGGTTAGGTGGATTGAGTGTGGGGAAGTTAAGGGTTACAGGTATAGGGCGGGATGGTCTTTGGATGGTCAGTGTGGACTTTGGGCTGAATGGCCTGTTTCCGCACTATAGGGATTCTATAATTTCTACAATTTGATTTAATAACTGCACTATTCACAATGCATACCGTAACAGTCCATGTCCAAATGTAGGGAGACCTGTTTGGGTTGATAAGTGACAAATAGTGTTCACACCCTCCAGGATTGACAACCCATTTGATTGGCATCATATCCACAAAAATGTACTCCCTCCTCCACCAGTGCTCAGTAACAGCGGTTTACTTTTGCAAGATTATATGGCAAAAATTCACCAAAGTTCCTTAGATCGCACTTCCAAACCCATGACCACTTCCATCTAAAATGATGACGTCAAATGACTGCAGTGGTTCAAGAAGACCGCTCTCCTGGGCATCCCCTCAAGGGATGGACAGTAATTGCTGGCCCAGTCAGTGGTGTCCATGTAGCAGCAATGCTAATGGATGAATGAATTCTTTTAAAAAAAAACAGCTGAATTCCTAAGAGATCAAACTGAGTTTTAAGTTGTTCTTCCCTTACTCCTAGGTTGCTGAGCCAGTGGAAGAGATTCTATGTCCAGTCTGTTACAGAAATAAATCCATACAAGTGAAAGCTCTTATTAGATTCTACTGTCAGTGTAACTTGTTGTCCATAAGTGCCTGATCTGCATTTTTGAACATTATCATCGATGCAAGGAAATTCAACACCAAAAAATGAAACCCAAGGGGAGGGCGACAAGCTTTGAAAGATTTGTCTCTTAACACTCCTCATCAATATCACATCTAGTGAAACAATATAAGGATTATGGTTTTGATTTTTGTATTTTAAGCCTACTCATACATTCTGAAACTGTAAATGTTGTAGCAACGGGGGAAGCAAATACTTGAAAATTTAAATGACAACGTTTAGTTTGTGCCCAAGGCAGCTCCAAGTTGTAAACATGATTAGATTTAATTTATTATTTCTCTGATGGAATGCCAAGTTCTCCATCTTCATACAGAGGAACTTCGATTATCCGAACGACACGGGCAGGGAGCATTTTGTTCGGGTAACCTAATGGTGGATAACACTGTTTAGCCAAGCATTGAGACCTTGCAATCTTGCCAGATAATCCAAAATTTGGATAATTGAATGCTGGATAATCGAGATTCCTCTGTATATTATTGGCTTCTCAAATAGTTCATTCACAACACTCTCTAGTTGTAATGAAGTGGTGTCAGTGCTAGACTCCAGCATTAGAAGACTAACATAGTTAATTAACATGGAATTAGACCCTTGCACTGGGTCTAACTTAGAATTCCTACTCCAGTGAAGAAAAATGAACATCTTTGCGTGGTTATTGGACTGAAGGGTCTTTTTCCATGCTGTACATCTCTATGACTCTATGTTGGACATGAAACAAAGGAAATTGAACAGATGGTCTGTCTTTGGAGAAGATCAATGAACAGCAACTTGATCAGGGACTATTGTCTACGGCTGGTATCAAAGTGGCTACATTCTGTCAAATTTACTTCCTCAGTGATGTCTGTTCCACTGGTGACTCCCCACGTAATTGCCTATGACCATGGGTAACCAGCTCTGTACAGCATCCAAGCTTCGGTTGGCAAACAACTTGTCGGACAATGACTACTTGTTTCCAACTAGAGAGAGTCTGAATCCCCCTATATTTTACTGGCATTACTCTTAAGTTCCTGCTGGTAAGATCCTGGGAATCAGAAACTCAACCTGAACAATTACATAATTTCCCTGTTGTGTGACGAGAACAAAGACTATGTATTTTGAGGTGAATGGCTCACTTTACTTCACATCCATAGTCATAGAGATATACAGCACAGAAACAAACCCTTCGGTCCAACTCGTCCATGCCGACCAGATATCCCAACCCAATCTAGTCCCACCCTGCCAGCAAACCCTTCCTATTCATATCCCTCCAAACCCTTCCTATTCATATAACCATCCAGATGCTGTTTAAATGTTGCAATTGTACCAGCCTCCACCACTTCCTCTGGCAGCTCATTCCATGCATGTACCACCCTCTTTGAAAAAGTTGCCACTCTTATATCTTTCCCCTCTCACCCTAAACCTATGCCCTCTAGTTCTGGACTCCCCCACCCAGGGAAAAGACTTTGTCTATCTATGCCCATCACGATCTTATAAATCTTTATAAGTGGTCACCCCTCCGCCTCCAACGCTCCAGGGAAAACAGCCCCAGCCTATTCACCCTCTCCCTATAGCTCAAATCCTCGAACCCTTTCAAGTTTCACAACATCTTTCCAAAAGGAAGGAGACCAGAATTGCAGCCAATATTCCAGCAGTGGCCTAACCAATGTCCTGTACAGCTGCAACATGACCTCCCTGTACTCAATACTCTGACCAATAAGGGAAAGCGTACCAGGCGCCGCCTTCACTATCCTATCTACCTGCAACTTCACTTTCAAGGAGCTATGAACCTGCATTTCAAGATCTCTCTGTTCAGCAACACTCGCTAGGACCTTAGCAGGACTTATACACTTAATGGTAAGATTTGTTTTCCCAAAATGCAGCACCTCACATTTATCTAAATTAAACTCTATCTGCCACTTCTCAGCCCATTGGCCCATCTGATCAAGATTAAGTTGTAATCTGAGGTAACCTTCTTCGCTGTCCACTACACCTCCAGTTTTGGTGTCATCTGCAAACTTACTAACTATACCTCTTGTGCTCGCATCCAAAGCATTTATATAAATGATGAAAAATAGTGGACCCAGCACCGATCCTTGTGGCACTTCACTGGTCACTGGCCTTCAGTCTGAAAAACAATCCACCACCACCACCACCATCTGTCTTCTACCTTTTGAGCCAGTTCTGTATCCAAATGGTGAGTTCTGTCTGTGTTCCATGATGGAATATATTCCCCAATCACCTGAATGGATGGTTGTCAGAGGAACTGACTAGAAAGTTTAACTGAGTATTTTCAACCGTTCATTTCTGTACAAGGTCAAGCCTGTACAGATGAGTAGCAATTTTGGTGAGCTTTTATAGGCATTATTAGAATTGTTACATGGGCAGGATCCTCCCGTGACTACTTTCTGTGGCTGTATTTCGCAAAGTTTGCTAATTGCTATCAATTTGATCTGGTCATTTATTTGTTTTAAAAAAAATAAACTGACTTTTCTTATTTTAGGATTGAGGTAGAAGATCGCAGTGAGGCATTTTTGAAGGCTTTGCAGTCTAATGTTACTCAGTCCACAAGAATTGTAAGAACATATTTAAAGATTTAATCCTGTTTTACCTTGCTCCTTTTAGATCAAGTTTAAACTTTCAGTATGCATGGGAATTAATGACGGGGAAATTTATTTTTTTATGGAGCCATGTGACCCTTTTGGAAAAGTAAAAAAATCTGAAATCTGTAGAAGTGGAGGGATAAATGAACAAACTGCAAAAGAGTTTTGTTCATATGACCTTAAAATGTGATTCTGTATCAAGTATACAACTAGCAGCAATGCAAATCCTGCTCATATTGCTGGTTGCGCTAGAGTTAGAATATTGTTTCTGGTCTTGGGTACTATCCTTTAAACCTTACAAGAAAAGAGTACTGAAAAATTCACTCCTGATTTTATACCAAAGCTTTTGTCATCAGATCTCAGTAATGGAGGCTTGTGAGAATTGTGATGTTCTGTAGGTTTCAAAATATTCAAGATTTTAAAGGGTTTTGATGACAAAAAGAGATGGTTGAGGGATAGGTACAGGGAGCGTTCTAATTTTTTAGTAATGGTCTCCTGTATAAAACCTCTCCAAATATTAGGTAAAATTAAATGGATTGAATAAATAACAAAGCTGGAAACAGTCACAAAGAATCGATAGAACATTACCAGCGCAGTACAGGCCCTTCAGCCCTCTATGTTGCGCCAAACTGTGGAATCAATCTGAAGCCTATCTATCATATACTATTACATTTTCATCTATATGTTTACCCAATGACCATTTAAATGCCCTGAAAGTTGGCAAGTTTACCACAGTTGCAGGCAGGGCATTCCTCGTCCCTACTACTTGGACTAAAAAAACTACCTCTGACATCTGTCATATATCTATCACCCCTCTATTTGATGCTATGTCCCCTTGTGCTAGCAATTGCTATCTGAGCAAAAACACTGTCACTGTCCACCCTATCTAAACCTCTGATTATCTTATATGTCTCAATTGAGTCAACTCTCAACCACCTGCTCTCTAATGAAAACAGCCTCAAGTCCCTCAGCCTTTCCTCATATATGACCTTCTCTCCATACCAGGCAGCATCCTAGTAAATTGCCTCTGAACCCTTTCCAAAGCTTCCATATCTTTCCTATAATGCAGTGACCAGAATTGTACACAGTGCGGCCACACCAGAGTTTTGTACAGCTGCAACATAACCTCATCGCTCCGAAACTCACTCCCTCGACCAATAAAAGCTAACATGCCATATGCCGCCTTAACAACCCTATCAACCTAGGTTGCAACTTTCAGGGATCAATGTACATGGACACAGATCTCTCTGCTCATCCACACTACCAAGAATCTTACCATTACCCCTGTACTGTTTATTCATGTTGCTCCTTCCAAAGTGAATCACCTCACACTTTTCCACACTAAACTCCATTTGCCATCTCTTAGCCCATCTCTGCAGCTTATCTATGTCCCTCTGAAACGTGCAACATCCTTCAGCACTGTCTACAATTCCACTGACCTTCGTGTCATTGGCAAATTTACTAACCCATCCTTCTACATCCACATCCAGGTCATTTATAAAAATCACCAACAGCAGTGGACCCGAAACATCCTTGCGGTACACTGCCAGTAACTGAACTCCAAGATGAATGTTTCCCATCAACCAGCCACTCTGTCTTTTTTCAACTAGCCAATTTCTGATCTGACCTGCTAAATCACCCTCCATCCCATGCCTCTGTAATTTGTGCAATAGCCTACCATGGGGAACCTTATCAAACGCTTTAATGAAATCCATATATACCACGTCAACCGCTTTACCCTCATCCACCTGTTTGATCACTGTCTCAAAAAAACTCAAGTTTATGAGGCATGACCTACCCTTTTCAAAACCACGCTGACTATCCCTAATCAAATTATTTCTCTCTAAGTTATTATAAATCCTATTTCTTAACCTTTTCCAACTTTTTTTAACCCACAACCGAAGTAAGGTTCACTGGTCTATAATTACCAAGGTTGTCTCTACTCCCTTGAACAAGGGGACAACACTGGGTATCCTCCAGTCTTCTGGCACTATTCCTGTAGATAGTGATGACATAAAGATCAAAGCCAAGGACACTGCAATCTCTTCCCTGGCTTCCAGTAGAATCCAAAGATAAAGTTCATCCAGCCCAGGAGACTTAACTATTTCACACTTTCCAGAATTGCTAACAACACCTCCTTGTGAGCCTCAATCCCGTCTAGTCTGGTAGTCTGTATCTCCGTATTCTCCTCGACAACATTGTTTTTCTTTTCCCCAGTGTGAATACTGACAAAAAAAATTATTTAGAGCTTCCTCTATCTCCTCTGACTCCATGTACAACTTCCCACTGCTGTCCTTGACTGGCCCTAATCTTACTCTAGTCATTCTGAAATAAAATATATACTTTTAGAAAGCTTTAGGGTTTTCCTTGATCCTATCTGCTAATGACTTCTCATGTCCCCTCCTGGCTCCTTTTTTAGTTCTCTTTTTAGGTCTTTCCTGATTAGGTTGCAACTCTCAAGCACCCTAACTGAGCTTTCGCATCTCCTCCTAACATAAGCCATCGCCTTCCTCTTGAAAAGAGATGCAACTTCTTTAGTAAACCACAGCTTCCCTCGCTTGACCACTTCCCTGCCTGACAGGTACATACTTATCAAGGTCATGCAGTAGCTGTTCCTTGAATAAGCTCCACATTCCAATTTTGACCATCCCCTGTAGTTTCCTTCCCTATCCTATGCGTCCTAAATCTTGCTTATTTGCATCATAATTGCCTTTCCCTCAATTATAACTCTTGTACTGAGGTATATACCTATCCCTTTCCATCGCAAAACTAAACATAACTGAATTGTGGTCCCTATCACCAAAGTGCTCACCTATCTCCAAATCTAACACCTGGCCAGGTCCATTACCCAGTACCAAATCCAATGTGGCCTCACCCCTTGTTAGCCTGTCTACATACTGTGTCAGGAAACCCTTCTGTGCATGCTGGACAAAAACTGACTCATCTAAAGTACTTGAACTATAGTATTCCCAGTCAATATTGGGGAAATTAACGTCTCCCATTACAACTATCCTATTACCCTGGCTGTTATCCAGAACTATCTTTGCAATCCTTTAGTCTACATCCCTGGAACTATTTGGAGGCCTGTAGAAAACTCCCAACCAGGTGACCTCTCCTTTCTTGTTTCAAACTTCAGCCCATACTACCTCCTAGACGAGTCCTCAAATGTCCTTTCTGTTACCTTAATACTGTCCTTGACTAACAATTCCACACCTTTACCATCTTCTCTGTTCTCACTGAAACATCTAAATTCCGGAGCTGGCAATAACCATTCCTCTCCCTGCTCTATCTGTGTCTCTGAAATGGCCACAACATCGAAGTCCCAAGTACAACCAGTGCTGCAAGTTCTCCGACCTTATTCTGGATGCTCTTGGCGTTGAAGTGGACACACTTCAGACCATCTTTCTGCTTGTTGTGCACTCGTTGACCTTGAAACCATGTTTCTGACCTCGCAACTGTCAATCTACTGGACACTGGAACTACAGTTTAGGTTCCCCCCCCACCCCCCCTGTTGAATTAGTTAAACCCTCCTGAATAGCATTAGCAAATTTCACCCCTCTAGTTTAGGTGTAGACCATCCTGTTTGCAGAGGTGCCACCTACCCCAGAAAGAGTCGCAATTATCCAGGAACCCAAAACCCACCCTCCTGCACCATCCTTGTAGCCGCGTGTTCAGTTCCTCTCTCCCTATTCTTCACCTCGCCAGCATGTAGCACGGACTCCAAACCAGAGATAATAACTCTCTATTTGTTCTAGCCCTAAGCTTCAGCCCTAAGCTTCCACCCTAGCTCCCTGAATTTCTGCTTTAAATCCCCACCCTTTTTCCTACCTATGTGGACCATGACTTGGGGCTGCTCCCCCACCCCCTCAAACACGATCAGAGACATCATGAAACCTGGCACTTGGGAGGCAACACGCCAACTGTGAGTCTCTCTCATTCCCACAGAATCTCCTATCTGTCCTCTAATGGATCCATTGCAATGATAGTCTTGAATGAAGTAAAATGAAGTATGTTAAAGTGGTAATTCTGTTTTCAAATTGCATTCTTTTGCTCACCAGGTTGTGTGTGTCCTTCCTTCTAATCGCAAAGACAAATATGATACCATCAAGAAATACTTGTGTGTTGAATGCCCAACCCCAAGTCAGTGTGTAGTTGCTCGCACCTTAAGTAAGCCGCAAGCATTGATGGCTATTGCAACAAAAATTGCATTACAAATAAACTGTAAAATGGGTGGTGAACTGTGGAGTGTCGAGATACCAGTAAGTATTTGCACTTTATTAGAACTCTCCATGCTTTTTGTATCACAAAATGGTGTATTACTTTAGCAGTTTTTTGCTAATTAAGTAAATCAGACTATAGTCTTTGATATTAAAGACTGGTTAGTTGTATTACAGCAAAAGAGACCAATGTTGTTTCATGTTTCCTGGATTGTGGATTTAAACATCCATCAAACCAAGAATGCAGTAACAAATCAGCTGTCCATAGTCTTGCAAGGCAAAATGGTGATGCTGAATTGGAAGGCCTTATGGTTTTGGTGCTAACCTAGCTATCGGAGATAGTCGGTTCAAATCCAAATCTGACTTTGTAAACACCTTTTAATTGAATGTAGTTTCCTGATCTTTATATCTGGAAAAATTAGATGAAAGCTGCTAGTCTGTTGTAGAAGCACCATTGGTTCATTGATGGCCTTCAAAGCAGTGAGGAGAATGTGAGGACTGCAGATGCTGGAGATCAGAGCTGAAAGATCCTGAAGAAGGGCTCATGCCTGAAACGTCGATTCTCCTGCTCCTTGGATGCTACCTGACCTCCTGTGCTTTTCCAGCAACACATTTTCAGCTCTTCAAAGCAATGAACCTATCTTTTTCGTTGGGCCAGACCCACATGCAAACTTAGTCCTGCACTGGTTGATTTTTAAAGATCTGCCAGAGTTGTCCACATGCTAAAGAATAATTTACTTCTTCCCTTCGCTAAATCAAACCTGTATAATAGGAACATGGTGAAATGAGGTATTGGTATTTGAGTGCTTTGTCCATTAGGGATTAGAGTATATATTACTCCTGTATAAGTACCTAATTGACTATATTGTAAGTGCAAATTCATGCCTCTTTGTTCCTCGCATTTTGGACTGGCGAGATCTTTTCCTTAAGTCCTTGAAATGAGGTAAAGTTTGGGTCATTAGTCAAAGAACCGGCTCTTAGCTTGTTATTTGAAAGCAATTCACAGACACATAGTATTCCAGTGCAGGAGGAGGCTGTTTGGCCCATCGTGCCTGCACCAGCTTGTTAAATGAGCATCACTTGAGTTAGGACCACTTCTGGATTTGACACCAGTCATTCTTGCTTGTTGATCTCAAGTTGTTCAAAGAGCATCAAAACTTGGTGATTCAATTGCTTGGAGCATACCACATGCAAATAGGATGGTCTGTTTGATTTTAAGTAAAAATAACTGTATAATAGGAAAGTTTGTGAAGAGTCTATAATAGTCTCCTTTTGTTTTTAAAAAAACAGTGGAATCTTTGGTACGGAAGTTAATTTCCCTTGTGGATTTGGGAAGATGCTCTGGTGTCAACTGATTTGGACTTGATTGCATTCTAAAGTATGGGTGACTTAATGTGGTGAATGTTTTACAGCTCAAACAGCTCATGGTGGTTGGCATAGATTGTTACCATGATAATGCTGCTGGGAGGAAGTCCATTGCAGGATTTGTAGCCAGTATTAATCAGTCAATAACAAGGTAAGTTCCAAGTGGAAGGTATCTTTAGAACACTGTTTTTTAAATTTATCCTAATTAATTACAATGAAAGCATATCCCTTCTCCATATAAAGTTGACATTTCTTCCTTAATGTTTGCATTGAAATCAGTTTAAACATGTGGGGTTTTGGGGAAGCTGGAAAGTATGAATATACAACACAAATCAAACCTCAAGGTGAAAATTGTTTTTTTTTCTTTCAGACTTTTTTCCTTTTCTCCAACCCCACTTCAGACTTCCCTATTTCAGCTTTATACAAACTCTGCAGTTAATAACTTAGCACTTCAGTTAGAATGAAATGAAATAGATTATGGCATTTCTTTGTCATTCACTTGTGGGGTTTGAGCATTGTTGGCTGGGCCAGCATTTATTGCCCTTACCAGTTGCCCTTTAAGATGCTAGTGAGATTCCTTCTTGAATCGTCTGAGATTAGGGAGGGAATTCCAGGATTTTGACCTGGTGATGTATTTCTAAGACAGGATTGGGGAGGAACTTAGAAGGGGTGGTGTTCCCTTGTATCTGCTGCTCTTGTCCTTTTAGCTGGCACTGGTTTAGAAGGAGCTATCTAAGCAGCTTTAGTGAGTTACTGCAGCACAACTTGTACACAGTGTTACTCCTGAGAGTCAGTGATTGTAAGAGTGGATGCTTACAGATGTAGTGCCAACCAAGTGGGCTATATTTTGTTCTGGATAGTGTCAAGCTGCTTGTGTTGTTGGGGCTGGACTCGTTCAGGCACACCCCTGACTTGTGCCTTTTAAGTTCATGAGATAGTAATAATAAGTTGTAGATAGTGGACAGGCTTTGGGGAGTAAGGAGGTGAGTTACTTGTTGCAGTATTCCTAGCCTCTGAACTGCTCTTATAGCCACTCAGTTTGTGGTGAGTCCAGTTGAGCGTCTGGTCAATGGGAACCTTCAGGATGTTGAGAATGGAGGATTCAGTGTCCATCTTCTTATGTGCCAGGTATGACTCCAAGCAGTGGAGAGTTTGTCCCTGATACCCATCGATTCCAGTTCAGCTCGGGCTCCTTGGTTATCAAGGTGTTTCCTCACCTCCCCTCTGCAATTCAAGTCTTTTGTTCATACAAAGAACAAAAAGAACAAGGAAAATTTACAATCCAGGAACAGGCCCTTTGGCCCTCCAAGCCTGAACCAATCCAAATCCACCTTCTAAACCTGTCGCCCAATTCCTAAGCCTCTGTTTCCCTGTGCTCCCCATCTATTCATGCACCTGTCCAGACGCATCTTAAATGAAACTACCATGCCTGCCTCTACTACCTCTGCTGGCAAAGCGTTCCAGGCACCTACCACCCTCTGTTTAAAATACTTGCATGTATCCCTCTTAAACTTTTCACCTCTCTCACCTTGAAAGCATGACCTCTAGTTATTGAATCCTTCACCCTGGGAAAAAGCTTATCTCTATCTACCCTGTCTATACCCTTCATGATTTTGTAGACCTCAATCAGGTCCCCCCTCAATCTCCTTTTTTTTTCTAATGAAAACAATCCCAACCTATACAATCTCTCTTCATAGCTAGCACATTCCATACCTGGCAACATCCCCGTAAACCTTCTCTGCACCCTCTCCATTTGGTAATGTGGCGACCAGAACTGTACAGTGTCCTAAATGCGGCCAAACCAAAGTAGTGTACAATTTTAACATGTCCTGCCAGCTCTTATACTCACTACCCCGTCCAATGAAGGCAAGCATACCATGTGCTGCCTTGACCACCCTATCCACCGGTGCTACAACCTTTCGGGTACAATGGACCTGAACTTCCAGAACACTCTGCTCATCAACTTTTCCCAAGGCTCTTCCGTTTACTGTATAATTCGCTTGAGAATTAGACTTTCCAAAATGTATCACCTCACATTTGCCTGGATTGAACTCCATCTGCCACTTCTCTGCCTAACTCTCCAGTCTATCTATATTCTCCTGTATTCTTTGACAGTCCCCTATGCTTTCTGCTACTCCACCAATCTTCATGTCAGCTGCAAAATTGCTGATCAGACCAACAGTGCCCTCTTCCAGGTCCTTTATGTATATCACAAACAACACTGGCTCCAGCACTGACCCCTGTGGAACACCACCAGTCACCTTTCTCCATTTCAAGAAACTTCCTTCATTGATCTTGGTCACTCAAAGAACTCTTGGTGAGGTACGAGCTCCCCCACACACAACCATGTTGCCTATCACTGATGAGCTCTTTCTTTTCCAAATATAAATAGATGTTATCCCTCGGTACCTTCTCCACAACTTTCCCACCATTGATGTCAGGCTCACTGATCTGTAGTTACTCGGAATATCCCTACTACCCTTCTTGTACAGGGGCACAACATGAACAACCCTCCAATCTTCCAGCGCCTCACCTGTGTTTAAGGATGCCACAAAGATATCTGTCAGGGCCCCAGCTATTTCCCCTCTCGCCTCCCTCAGCAATTTGGGATAGGTCCCATCTCGTCCTGGGGATATGTCCACCTTAGTAACCTCTAGCCTACCCAACGCATCTTCCCTACTTATGTCAACGTGATCCAGAGTAATCAAACTTCTATCACTAATCTCAACATTCATCATGTCTCTGTCCTCAGTGAACACTGATGCAAAGTATTCATTCAGAGTCTCACCCATTCTCTCGGGTTCGACACACAGCCTTCCTTTCCTATCCTTTAGTGGACCAATCCTTTCTCTAGTTACCCGCTTGCTGTTTATATAAGATTGAAAAGGCTTTGGGGTTCTCCTTAATTCTGCTCGCTAAAGCTATTTCATGACCCCTTTTAGCCCACTTAATTCCTCATTTAAGACTTGTCCTACTCTCCTGATTATTCCTCCAGGGCCCATTCTGTTCTTAGCTGCTTGGACCTTATCTGCGCTTCCCTTTTTCTCTTGGCTAGTCGGACGATTTCTCCTGTCATCCACTGTTCATGAATCTTGCCTTTCCTATCCTTTTGCTTTCAGCAGGTCATGCCAATGTTTGAACCAAGGCTGTAATGAGGTCAGGAGCTAGGTGTCACTGACCAAGTTATTGCTGAACAGGAGTGGCTTGATAGCACTATTGATGACTCTTTCCATCTCACTACCTATGATTTGAGAATAGAGCATTGTGGCGGTAATTGGTCAGGTTGGATTTCTCCTTTTTTTTTATGTACAGGACATACCTGTGGAATTTTCCACATAGTTAGGTGCCAGTGTTATAACTGCACTGGAACAGCTTGGCCAAGGGAGTGGCAAGTTCTGGAGCACTGGTCTTCAGTGCTAATTGCCAGAATGTTGCCAGGGCCCATAGCCTTTGCAGTATCCAGTGTCTCCAGCTATTTGTTGATACCACATGGTATCGACTTGGCTGAAGACTGGTATCTGTATGCTAGGGACCACAGGAGGAGGCTGAGATGGATCATCCTCTCAGTTTCTGGATTAATAATCTAGCGATAATATCACTAGGCCATCACCTCCCATCTGACCTGATGCTTTCAGGTGGCGCACCTTATGTACTGCAACCTCTAAACCAAGGAGTGGCAGATGGAGTTTAATTTAGATAAATGTGAGGTGCTGCATTTTGGAAAGGCAAATCAGGGCAGGATGTATGTGCCCTAATGGTAAGGTCCTGAGGAGTGTTTCTGAACAAAGAGACCTTCAGGCGCAGGTTCATAGTTCCTTAAAAGTGGAATCACAGGTCGGCTGGATTGTGAAGATGATATTTGGTACGCTTGCCTTTATTGGTCAGTGCATTGAGTATAGGAATCGGGAGGTCACATTGTGGTTGTACAGGACATTGGTTAGGCCAGTTTTGAAATGCTGTGTTTAATTCTAGTCTCCCAGCCATGGGCAAGATGTTGTGAACCCTAAAAGGGTTCAGCAAAGATGTGCAAGGATGTTGCCAGGGTTGGAAGGTTTGAATTGTAGGAGAGGCTTCATATCCTGGGGCTATTTCCCTCGAGCATCGAAGGCTGAGGGATGACCTTTTATAGAAGTTCATAAAATCATGGGCATAAATAGGGTGAACTGTCAGTGTCTTTTCTCTTGGTGGGGGGGGGAAGAGTCCAAAACTAGAGGGCATAGGTTTAAGATAAGAGGTGAAAGATTTAAAAGGGACCTAAGGGTCAACTTGCTCACGCAGAGGGTGGTGCATGTATGAAACAAGCTACCAGAGTTAGTGGTCAAGCTGGTTACAATTACAACATTTTAAAAGGAATCAGAATAGATACATTTAAATAAGAGAGGTTTAGAGGGATATAGGCCAAATGCTAGCAATAAGACTAGCTTAATTTAGGACATCTGGTCAGCATGGATGAGTTGAACCAATGAATTGGTTTCCATACTGTACATCTGACTCTAAATCCTCTGTTAAATATGCTATGTTCTGAAGGTTGGTTGATGAAGTAAGCAGTTAGTACATAAACAATCATGCAGTTTTTAATCTGATGTTTTTAGTGTTTAGTTCTAAGGTTGTGATTTCTTACAAATGGTCTCGTCTGTTCAGCAAGTTATTTTGACTATGGCACATGATTTGTTCATTTCAGGGTCTTTGGCAGTTTGAAATAAAAGTTTCTTTGGAGTTGGCCTAGTTGCAAACAGCATTCTTGGTTGGCATAGCAACCAAAATCTGAAATGTTGTGAGGTTGCAGAAATGCTGATGGAGTTTAGCTCTGTTCTCCTGTACTGAGCAGAATTTTCTACACTGGAATAAAATGATGTCAGTTTGACTGACTTGTCGATTAGTCAACACTTAAAAGCTAGAAATTAAACTAAAGGAAAATCTTGAGCTTTTAGTAGGAAGTAGTATGCTGTATGCATACAATTTGAAGAAATGATGCAGCAGAGTTTAACTGGAATATTTGCTTTACATAGTTTAGGAGATTTTTATTTTAATTTTGTTTTTTTTATCCTCTACACACACATTGCTAAATATGAATTTAAATGTCAATCTTGTGTGAAGGATTGCATCACCAACTTTTCACATAATAAAATTGAAGAATAATAACTAATGTGGTGGTCTTTGACCAGGTGGTTTTCTCGCTGCATCTTGCAAGAGCGTGGACAAGAACTTGTAGATGGATTAAAAGTTTGTTTACAAGGTAGGTAGATGCTTGAATTGAATAAAGATGTTCTATACTTAAAAACATTCCATGTGTAAGTGTATTACCAGCTGATGGTAATGCAGGACATCACATCCCCAGGATGAAACCTGGCTTAATAAACCATCTATTGTTTCTGCAGTTTTTTTTTAAAGAGTCTGATAGTCATTAAATATTTTTTCCAAGAGGCTGCCAATTTACTTTGAGGAAAAGAACATCAAAGGTTATTACATGCAAGGAAAGCAAAACCATCAACAATTCTATACTGTATAAGAGCTATTTGAGACAGTTTTCTTTCATGCATCAAAAAACTAAGTATTCTCAAGTTGACAGGCACTCAGACATCCATGAAGGGTCACCATATTTCCCACTTTAAAGTTCCTTAATCAGTGGGCACAACTACGCTTAGCTAATCTGTGCATTCACTCTGCTGTCGTCTTTGAGACCATTAAAGAAACAGTTAACCCTGATTACTTACTCCTTTTAACAAGCATTCTTTTAGGCTCATGCATTCAACAGCCTTATAGTATACTTCATTTCTGGCACCTTTTTTTTTAAAGCCCGGATATTGAGACAATGATAGTGAAGCTTGGTATTCATCATTGTTGCTCCTTTTTAAAGCAAATGTGTGTCTGCATGTGAGCAGTTGAGTGCAGAAATTAAGCTGATGCTGCTGTTAGTAGAACATAGAAAAGTACAGCACAGAACAGGCCCTTTGGCCCACGATGTTGTCGAGATTTAATCCTAATGTAAAATATAGTAACTTAACCTATGCACCCCTCAACTCACTGCTATCCATGTGACTGTCCAGTAGTTGCTTAACTGTCCCCAGTGACTCCGCTTCCTCCTCCACCGCTGGCAACACATTCCATGCATTCACAACTCTGCACAAAGAACCTACCTCTAACGTCTCCTTTATACCTTCCTTCTAATATCTTCAAACTATGACCCCTCGTGCCAGTCCATCCTGCCCTGGGGAAAAGTCTCTGGCTATTGAGTCTATCTATTCGTCTCATTATTTTGTGCACCTCGATCAGGTCTCCTCTCTTCCCCCTCCTCTCCAGAGAGAAAAGTCCAAGCTTATTCAACCTTTCTTTATAAGATAAGCCCTCCAGTCCAGGCGGCATGCTGGTAAACCTTCTTTGCACCCTCTCCAAAGCCCCTCTTTCCTATAGTAGGGCGATCAGAGCTGGACGCAATATTCCAAGTGTGGTCTCACCAAGGACTTGCAGAGCTGCAGTACAACCTCGTGGCTCTTGAACTCGATTCCCCCTGTTAATGAAAGCCAAAACACCATATGCTTTCTGAACAACCCTACCCACTTGGGTGGCAACTTTGAGGGATCTATGTACTTGCACACCCAGGTCCCTCTGTTCCTCCACACTGCTAAGAATCCTGTATTTAATCCTATATTCAGCAGTTGAGTTAGACCTTCAGGAGCAGCCTGAAGTCGTGGTCCATATTGGCACCAATGACATAGGTAGGAGGAGTGCTGAGGATGTTAGACAGGCTTTTAGGGAGCTAGGTTGGAAGCTCAGAGTTAGAACGAACAGAGTTGTTGTCTCTGGTTTGTTACCCGTGCCACGTGATAGAGAGTCGAGGAATAGGGAGAGAGAACAGTTAAATGCGTGGCTACAGGGATGGTGCAGGAGGGAGGGATTTCGGTACTTGGATAACTGGGGTTCTTTCTGGGGAAGGTGGGACCTCTATAAACAGGATGGTCTGCACCTGAACCTGAGGGGCACCAGTATCCTTGGGGGGAGGTTTGCTAGTGCTCTTGGGGGGGGGGGGGGGGGTTTAAACTAACTCTGCAGGGGCATGGGAACCCAGACTGTAGCTTTAGGGTGCAGGACCTGGAGTGTAGGGAGGTTAGGAATATGGCATCAATCTTAAAGGAGGGTGCCTGTAAACAGAAGAGTGGCTTGAAGTGTGTATACTTTAATGCCAGAAGTATACGAAATAAGGTAGGTGAACTTGCAGCGTGGGTTGGTACCTGGGACTTCGATGTTGTGGCTATTACGGAGACATGGCTAGATCAGGGACAGGATTGGCTGTTGCAGGTTCCAGGGTTTAAGTGTTTTAGTAGGGTCAGAGGTGGGGGTAAAAGAGGGGGGGGTGTGGCTTTGCTTGTCAAAGATAGTATTACAGCGGTGGAAAGGAAGATGGACGAAGATTTGCCATCTGAGGTAGTTTGGGTTGAGGTTAGGAATAGGAGAGGTGAGGTCACCCTATTAGGAGTCTTTTACAGGCCTCCTAATAGTCCTAGAATCGTTGAAGAAAGGACTGCGAAGATGATTCAGGAGAAGTGACAGTAATAGGGTGGTTGTTATGGGGGTCTTTAACTTTCCTGATATTGATTGGGAAAGCTATAGCTCAAGTTCGTTAGATGGGTCAGTGTTTGTGCAATGTGTGCAGGAGAGTTTCCTGACACAATATGTAGATAAGCCAACAAGAGGTGAGGCCATACTGGATTTGGTTCTGGGTAACGAACCAGGCCAGGTATTAGAACTAGAGGTAGGTGAGCACTTTGGGGACAGTGACCACAATTCGGTGATTTTTACTCTAGTGATGGAGAGGGATAAGTGTGTACTACAGGGCAAGAGTTATAGCTGGGGGCAGGGAAATTATGATGCGGTGAGGCATGACTTAGGATGTGTGGATTGGAAAAGTAGATTCCAAGGCAAGAGCGTAATTGATATGTGGAACTTGTTCAAGGAGCAACTATTGAGTGTCCTTGATAAGTACGTACCTATCAGGCAGGGAGGAAAAGGTCGTGTGAGGGAGCCGTGGTTTAATAAGGAATTGGAATCCCTTGTTAAATGGAAGAGGGCGGCCTTTGTAAAGATGAGGTGTGAAGGTTCAATTGGGGCAATTGAGAGTTATAAGGTAGCCCGGAAGGACCTGAAGAGAGAGCTAAGAGCAGCAAGGAGGGGACATGAAAGGTCCTTAGTTGGTAGGATTAGGGAAAACCCTAAGGCTTTCTATAGGTATGTTAGGAATAAAAGAATGACTAGGGTAGGAATAGGTCCAATCAAGGATAGTAATGGGAAGTTGCGTGTGGAGGCTGAAGAGATTGGGGAGGCACTGAATGAATACTTTTCGTCAGTATTTACTCAGGAACAGGACATTGTTGTCGATATGAATACTGAGGCACGAATAAGTAGAATGGATGGCTTTGAGATATGTAGAGAAGAGGTGTTGGAAATTCTGGCAAGGGTGAAAATAGATAAGTCCCCTGGGCCTGATGGCATTTATCCTAGGATTCTCTGGGAAGCAAGGGAGGAGATTGCTGAGCCATTGGCCTTGATTTTTGTGTCCTCTTTGTCTACAGGAGTAGTGCCGGAGGACTGGAGGCTAGCAAACGTGGTTCCCTTGTTCAAGAAGGGGAGTAGGGATAATCCTAGTAACTATAGGCCAGTGAGTCTCACTTCTGTTGTGGGCAAAGTCTTAGAGAGAATTGTAAGGGATAGGATTTATGCACATCTGGATAAGAATAATGTGATCAAGGATAGTCAGCATGGTTTTGTGAAGGGCAGGTCGTGCCTCACAAACCTTATTGAATTCTTTGAGAAGGTGACTAAGGAGGTAGATGAGGGGAAAGTGGTAGATGTGGTATATTTTTGGATTTTAGTAAGGCGTTTGATAAGGTCCCCCATGGTAGGCTACTGCAGAAAATACAGAGATATGGCATTGAGGGTGAGTTGGAGGTTTGGATTAGGAATTGGCTGGCTGGAAGAAGACAGAGGGTAGTAGTTGATGGCAAAGGTTCATCTTGGAGTGCCATCACCAGCGGTGTTCCGCAAGGATCTGTTTTGGGACCATTTTGTCATTTTTATAAATGACCTGGAGGAAGGGTTAGAAGGTTGGGTGAGCAAGTTTGCGGATGATACGAAAGTCGGAGGAGTTGTAGACAGTGAGGAAGGATGTGGCAGGTTACAGCGGGATATAGAGAAGCTGCAGCGCTGGGCAGAAAGGTGGCAAATGGAGTTCAATGTAGCTAAGTGTGAGGTGATTCACTTTGGTAAGAGTAACAAAGAGATGGGGTACTGAGCTAATGGTCGGATACTTGGTAGTGTGGAAGAGCAGAGGGATCTTGGTGTCCATGTACACAGATCTCTGAAAGTTGCCACCCAGGTAAATAGTGCAGTGAAGAAGGCATATGGCGTACTGGCTTTTATTGGTAGAGGAATTGAGTTCCGGAGTCCTGAGGTCATGCTGCAGTTGTATAAGACTCTGGTGCGGCCGCATCTGGAATATTGTGTGCAGTTTTGGTCGCCATACTATAGGAAGGAAGTGGAGGCACTGGAACGGGTGCAGAGGAAGTTTACCAGGATGTTGCCTGGTATGGTAGGAAGATCCTATGAGGAAAGGCTGAGGCACTTGGGGTTGTTTTCATTGGAGAAAAGAAGGTTTAGGGGTGACTTGATAGAGGTGTACAAGATGATTAGGGGTTTAGATACGGTTGACCATGAGAACCTTTTTCCACGTATGGAGTCAGCTATTACAAGGGGGCATAGCTTTAAATTAAGGGGGGGGTAGATATAGGACTGATGTTAGGGGTAGGTTCTTCACTCAGCGAGTCGTAAGTTCATGGAATGCCCTGCCAGTAGCAGTGGTGGACTCTCCCTCTTTATGGGTATTTAAGCAGGCATTGGATAGGTATATGGAGGACAGTGGGTTAGTGTAGGTTAGGTAGGCTTTGATTGGCGCAACATCGAGGGCCGAAGGGCCTGTACTGCGCTGTATTCTTCTATGTTCCAAAGTGCATCACTTTGCATTTATCCAGGTTGAACTCCATTTGCCATTTTTCAGCCCAGTGCTGCAGCCTTTAGTAGCCCTCTATACTAACGACGACACCTCCAACCTTTGTGTCATCTGAAAATTTACTAACCCACCCCTCAATCTCCTCATCCAAGTCATTTCTAAAAACTACAAAGGGCAGAGGCCTAAGAACAGAGCCCTGCGGGTCACCACTCAACACTGACCCCAGGCAGAATACTTCCCATCTACAACCATTCTCTGCCTTCTGTCAGCCAGCCAATTCTGAATCCAGATCGCCAAATCTCCCTGGATCCCAAATGTCCTGACTTTATGAATGAGCCTACCATGGGGAACCTTATCAAATGTCTTGCTGAGGTCCATACACACCACATCCATTGCTCGACCTTCGTCGACTTGTCACCTCCTCAAAGAACTTAAGATTTGAGAGGCATGACCTGCCCATCACAAAGCCATGCTGACTGCCTTTAATTACACTGTGCTTTGCCAAATAGTCAAACATCCTATCCCTCAGAATTCTTTCCAAAGCTTTGCTGACTACAGACGTAAGACTGACTGGTCTGTAATTGCCAGGGTGTTCCCTATTCCCCTCCTTTAAAAGAGGAACAATATTTGCCTCCCACCAATCCTCCGGTACGACTCCTGTGGAGAGTGCGGAAGCAAAGATCTTCGCCAGCAGCTTAGCAACCTCCTTTCTCACGTCCTGAAGCGGCCTAGGATAAATCTGGTCTGGCCTGGGGACTTATCTATTTTAATATTTGCCAAAACTTCCAGCACATCAACTTCATCAAACTTGATCTGTGCAAGCCTGTATCCCAGCTCTTCAAAGTTCTCATTCACAACAAGGTCCCTTTCCTTAGTGAAAAGCAAGTAAAAAAAAAACTTATTTAGGGTAACAGCGAATTACTGCGGATACTGAAATCTGAAACCAAAAGAGAAAATGCTGGAAAATCTCAGCATGTCTGGCAGCATCTGAGAGAAAAGAGCTGACGTTTAGAGTCTAACTGACCCTTTGTCAAAATTTATTTATTCCCCTATCTGCTCAGACTCCACGCACAAGGTCCCTACGCTACGCCTGACCGGCCCTACCTTCTCCCTGATCATTCTCCTCTTATTCCTCATGTATGAATAAAATGCTTTTGGTTTCTCCCTAATCCCTCCTGCCAAGCCTTTTTCGTGCCCCCTCCTGGCTCTCCTGAGTCCATTTCCGAGCTCCTTTCTAGTACGCTTGTAATTCTCTAAAGCTGTGCTAGATCCTTGTTTCCCCCACCTTATGTAAACTGCCTCCTTCCTTTTGACGAGAAGCTCATCTGTTCTGGTCATCTAAGGTTCCTTAATCTTACCCCTTCTTACCTGTCTGAGGAACAAATTTGTGCATCACACTCAACAACTGCTCCTTAAAATAGTCTCTGCATGTCTGCTGTGCCCTTTCTGTGGAACAATTGCTTCCCATCTGTACTTCTCAACTTCTGCCTGATAGTTAATTGGGGAAAAGGAAATTATGATGCTACTTTCCCTCAGTAACTGCTCCTTTCTCTCTAAGGCTATGGTAAATGTGAGACAGTTGTGGTCACTGTCAAAGTGTTGTCCCACTGCGAGATCTGACATCTGTCCTGGCTCATTGCTGAGTGCCAAATCCAAAATGACCCCTCCCTTCGTCGGTCTGCCTGCATACTAAGGAAACCCTCCTGAACACACCTGACAAAAATGGCTCCATCCAAACCATCTGCACTAAGGAGATTCACTAACCTACCTACCTGCCACTCCACTTCCAAGGAACTATGAACCTGCACTCCATTGTTTCTTTGTTCAGCAACAGTTCCCAGAACCTTATTAAGTGTACAAGTCCTGCCCTGATTTGCCTTCCAAAATGCAGAATCTCCCATTTATGTAACTTAAACTCCATCTGCCACTTCTCAGTCCACTGGCCCACTTTTGTTTTAAGATTAAATTCGCTACAGTGTGGAAACAGACCCTGCAGCCCAACAAGTCCACACTGACCCTCCGAAGAGTAATCCACCCAGACTCATTTCCCTCTGACTGACTAATGCATTTCACACTATGGACAATTTAGCACGGCCAATTCACCTGACCTGCACGTCTTTGGAATGTGGGAGGAAACCAGAGTAGCTGAAGGAAACCCAAGCAGTCATGGGGAGAATGTGCAAACTCCACACAGTTGCTCGAGGCCAGAATTGAATCTGGGTGCCTGGTTGTGAGGAAGCAGTGGTAACCACTGAGCCACCCTGCCACCCCCCTGTTCAAGATTCTGTTGTTCTGAGATAACCTTCTTCACTGTCCACTTCACTTCCAATTTTGGTGTCCTCTGCAAACTTACTAACTATACTTCCTATGTTCACACCCAAATCATTTATATAAATGGCGAAAAGCACTAGAACTAAGACCGAACCTTGTGGCACACCATTGGTCACAGACCTCCAGTCTGTAAAGTAACCCTCCGACACCACCCTCTGTCTTTTACCTTTTGAGCCAGTTCTGTATCCAAACAGCTAATTCTCCTTGTATTCTGTGAGATCTAACCTTGCTAACCAGGCTCCAATGAGGAACCTTGTTGAATGCCTTACTGAAGTCCATATATATCATGTGCACCGCTCTGCCCTCATCAATCCTCTTCATTATTTCTTCAAAAAACTCATTCAAGTTTGTGAGACATGATTTCCCCCAAAGCCATGCTGACTATCCCTCATCAGATTTTGCCATTCCAAAAACATGTAAATCTTGTCTGTACAAATACATGTAAATACAAACCTTCTCAAAAAAAAAATCGTTAACATGTAAATCCTGTCCCTCAGGACCCCCTCCAACAACTTACCCACCACCGATGTCAGGTTTGCAAGTCTATAGTTCCCTGGCTTTTCCTTACCACCTTTCTTAAACAGTGGCACCATGTTAGCCAACCTCCAGTCTTCTGGCACCTCATCTGTGACTATCGATGATACAAATATCTCAGCAAGGGGCCCAGCAATAACTTCCCTAACTTCCCACAATTCTAGGGTACACCTGATTGGGTCCTGCAGATTTATTCACTTTTATGCGTTTTAAGACATCCAGCACCATCTCTGTAATATGGACATTTTAAGGTGCCACCATCTACTTCCTCACATTCTATGTCTTCCATGACCTCTTCCACAGTAAACAGTGATGCAACATACTTGTTTAGTATCTCCCCAAATGATTTGAGTTATTGATGCAAGGTTAAAAGGTTTTTGATTTATTTCATCATTTCTTATTAAGCAAAGCATCACGTTAGCAGATCTTAGTACAGATGACGAACCAAGAACATGGACTAAGTGGGAGAAAATTGCCTGCAAAGATCCAGTGATTCCATGTGTCCAAAGCTGTGCTGTCATCAAGTAGGGTTTGGTGTTCCAGTCTGCTCATATCACTAACTCAGTTTGGGGGATGGGGAGAAAACAGGTCTGGACATTACTAAATCCCTTCAGTAATTTTTCAAAAGGAACAACTGGGCACAGGTAGCAAAATACCAAAATTTTAAAAAGTGAAATGGTTATTATTTTATATTCAATGTTAAATTATTTCAACACCATTAATAAAGCACTTTAATGTTAATTATTGATTAGTGTTAAAATAGAATTACATCTTACTTAAGGGTACATAACTTTAGAATTTTAACACTAACAGTCTTGTAAATTATGCCAGATTGGTCATTTCTAATAGGTTTGGAGAAACCGCAACAGTACAGCTTCTAAAGCAGCCGAGAGGTGCGAGGGAGGAGCAAAAGAATTCTGGGAAGTTTTAAAGTGGGTGAGCTCTAAACCAGAGACCTTACACCATAGGGTCTCCTTCCAACTCACCACCTCCAACCTTACTAAGAGTCTGTAAACTAGTTAAGTTTTCAGATTTCTGTTTTTTCTTTTCTTCCCTTGTGTGGGCTATCAGTAGAGAGATATGGATGTTAGGGCAGTTGCATGTTCCTCCTGCAGAATGTCACAGGTGAGAGAAACTTCACATATCTCTGCTGACTACATCTGCGGGATGTGCACTCAACTCCAACTCCTCAAAAACAGTTAGGGAACTGGAGCTGGAGCAGGGTGAACTACAGATCATCCGGGAGGCTGGGGGGAAATTGAGAGGATGTACAGGGAGGTGGTCACTCCCCAGACACAGGGTAAGGAATCAAACCAAATTAATTCATTGAATCAAATGTTTATTTGGTGATAGTGGCCACAACTGTCTCACATTTAGCATAACCTTGGAGAGGGAAAGGAGCAGTTACAAAGGGAAGATATTTAATTGGGGAAAAAGAAATTATGACGCTATCAAACACAAGTTGGGAAGTACAGACTGGGAGCAATTGTTCCACAGAAAGGGCACAGCAGACATGTGGAGACTGTTTGTTTAAGGAGCAGTTGTTGCGAGTGATGCACAAAATTGTCCCTCTGAGACAGCTAAGAAGAGGGTAAGATTAAGGAACCTTGCATGAAGAGAATAGAGGAAATTCTCATCAAAAGGAAGAAGGCAGCTTACGCAAGGTGGAGGAGGCAAGGATCTAGCACAGCTTTAGAGGATTACAGGCTTGCTAGAAAGGAGCTTAGAAATGGACTGAGGAGAGCCAGGACAGGGCATGAAAAAGGCTTGGCAAGAAGGATTAGGGAGAACCCAAAGGCATTTTACTCGTACGTGAGGAATAAGAGAATGATCAGGGAGAAGGTAGGGCCGGTCAGGGATAGCGGAGGGAACTTGTACGTGGAATCTGAGCAGATAGGAGAAGCCCTAAATGAGTACCTTTTTTATTTCTGCTTCGGTTTTCACTGAGGAAAGGAACTTGTTGTAAATGAAAACTGAGAGGAGCTGGGATACAGTCTTGACCAGATCAAGATTGATGAGTTGATGTGCTAGAGATTTTGGAAAACATCAAGATTGGCAAGTCCTCAGGGCCAGACCAGATTTATCCTAGGCTGCTCTGGGAAGTGAGAAAGGAGGTTGCTAAGCCGCTGGCGAGGATATTTGCTTCCACACTCTCTCCCCAGGAGTCGTACCAGAGGATTGGAGGGAGGGGAATGTTGTTCCTCTTTTCAAGAATGGGAATAGGGAAATCCTTGGCAATTACAGACCAGTCAGTCTTACGTCTGTGGTCAGCAAAGTTTTGGAAAGAATTCTCAGGGATAGGATTTATGACTATTTGGAAAAGCATAGTGTGATTAAAGGCAGTCAGCATGGCTTTGTGAGGGGCAGGTCATGCCTCTCAAATCTTAAGTTCTAATCAAGTTGACGAAGGTCGAGCAGTGGGTGTGGTGTGTATGGAAGTGACAAGACAAGTCGACGAAGGTCAAGCAGTGGAGGCTGGTACAGTTACAACATTTTAAAGACATCTGGATGGGTATATGAATTGGAAGGGTTTCGAGGGATATGGGCCAAGTGCTGGCAAATGGGACTGGTATAGTTAGGATATATGGTTGGTATGGACAAGTTGGACTGAAGGGTCTGTTTCCATGCTGTACGTCTATTTGGATCATATGTTAGGCACAACATTTGATTTGCTTAAATGCAAATTTGTGGATTGTCCACAAGTAAAACTGTGCAATTTTGAAGTTCAGTCAATGTTTTTAGGTGATCTGGTGTTAACAGTAAGTTTGCTTAAATTTTCTTTGGGACAATTAAATGTATTCTACCTGTAAGTTAGTTAATTAATATTACTTCATTTGTTGAACTTTGATTTCCTCAGCTGCTTTGAAAACATGGCATGCTCACAATAAGTGCCTGCCTGGTCGTATCATTGTGTACCGTGATGGAGTTGGTGATGGACAGCTGAACACAGTCGTAAATTATGAGGTTCCACAGCTGCTAGATTGTTTGAAATACCTGACTGACTACAAGTGAGTTGTGCAAATTCTAAAACTCTCAAGTACAATTTTTATCTGTTGGTACCTCTAACAAGTGTTTCTTTTTCAGTCCAAAGCTGTCAGTAATTGTTGTAAAGAAGCGTGTTAATGCAAGGTTTTTTTCACAAGCTGGTGGAAGATTACAGAATCCACCTCCTGGCACTGTCATTGACACAGATGTCACACGACCAGAATGGTAAAGTATTGTTAAACGTTTTGAGCATAATTTTTGAGTCGCTTATTGGATTTTAAACATTTGACTCTTAACTGTCTGCTTTTCTTGGGTCAGGTATGACTTCTATATAGTCAGTCAGTCAGTGAGGGTTGGTACAGTTACACCGACACACTACAATGTAGTGTATGACAGCAGCAACTTGAAACCAGATTACATGCAGCGACTAACCTACAAGCTGTGCCACATGTATTACAATTGGCCGGTGAGTGAGATAATCTCCTCTTTCATTTAATAGAACTGATCATGCTGGAGGCTTGGCTCTTCCAACGTTTTCAAAGTAGTTCTACCTTAAATCTAAATTAAATGCTGTTCAATCTTCCAACTACCAGATTTTTGAGGCTACTGTTCACCAAAGGGGGAGACACTACAAACTGAGTTTGAAACTGGACTGTCTGCTTATATTCTGCAAACCTTAACATCCATTTATCACAAAAGATTTGAATTGTAGTTTCTTGATGAACGTTTGAACATTGAGCCATGTATTTTAGTTTTGAACCCTGGTGTTGTCGTAATCATTCATTCATTCGACCCCTCAAATATCTTTAGCTGATGTTTGTTGAGAACATGTATGCAGTTAGAAGTTACTGGCAAGATCAAAGTTTTTTTTAGAAAATGTAAAAAGGAAAAGACAAGTTTTACATTCAAACTATATATTAAATTAATTCAGAAAAATTGGGCCAGAATATGTAGTTCGAAATTGAAATAGAAAGTAAATTTAAGGGTCTCTTAGACAGCTGTTTGTTTTATGTTTGAATAATATGCTGGGCAGAGTTCAGGCCAAGCATTGATTGTTTCTAATACTATCCCACTTAGACTGCTTTACACAAATGAACATTTCCTGAATGAATTTCAACATTGCTTTTCTTAATATAGTTGTTCAGCTAGAAAACTCCCAATTAGAATTATAGAATCATATCTTGAGTGGTTTCGAAAATTGGTTACATAGCTTATTAAATTTCTACTTACTTTGTCTTAACACATTTAATACAGGGATGATGAAAAATGTTGTCTTATTTGAAACTGTCTTACTCAAAAGTAGTCCAAGTTGAGTTTTTGAATATTTTTAAGGCAGAGGTAGATTTTTGACAAGTAGGTGGCTAAAGGGTTTTGGGTGCAGGGTAGGAATGCTTTCTAATCAGATCAGCCTGTGAAATCAAATGAGAGAGCAGGCTTGAGAGGCTGGGTGGCCTACTCCTAATTTGCATTAATTTTTAAACTCTCCCTTGAGGTGGTTATGAAGGGATGGGTGGCACTTTCTTGCACTTCAAAAAGTGAATGACTACGTTTCATAAAAATAAGTATTGACATCTCAAATACTGAATGTAACTTGGAAGTTTTGTGCTCACAAGGACCTAAAATGTTTGTAAATAAACTGTTTCTTTGTTTTTTAGGGTGTTATTCGTGTGCCTGCCCCCTGCCAGTATGCCCACAAGCTTGCATTCTTAGTGGGACAAAGTATTCATCGGGAACCCAGTCTGGCATTGGCAGACCGACTTTACTACCTGTGAATATAAAAACCATCATGTTTCCTGTAATGATTACTACTTTAAAAAAAACAACTGTATAAAATGAAGCATTTTCCAAACATGTATTTTCTAGACCAAGTAAACATTTAGATTTCTGGGTAGTTGTGTGAATGGAGAACAGCACCTATTCTTGTAATCAATCCAGCTGGATATTACTTTGTTTGCACACAGTCTCTCGCAATTTTCAAAACACCTGATGTTTTCTGCATCCACAAGCCAAGGCAAGAGTTCCTCAGGTGTCAAAAATTCAAAATGCATGACATGCCTTCTCCTCTTCCCAATGCTTTGTCTCAAATCCTTGAACAAGGTAAGTTCTCTGAATTAGGGCAACCAGTAGAATTACAGATGTTATTGAGCCCCAGGTTCATTGCATTCATGATACTAAAATAAATTCAAAGTACAACAGCTGCTGAAGAAACTCAGCAGGTGTGGTAGCATTTGTGGAGAGAAATAGAATGAATTTTTAAAAGTCTGGTTTGATGACCTTGGAGTCCATCCATTTTGACCCATTTTCTTGTCATCCCACACTCACCGTTGACTCTTCTCTGATACTGTCAGACCTGCTGAATTGCTTGTACCATTTTCTTTTTGTGCTATGATTTCAGGCTCTTTGCTTAATCCCCTTTCATTATTTCCTTTTTTATGCACAATCCCTGTGTTCCATATCCAAGTAATCATAGAATTTTATAGCATTGGAAAGCAGTCATTTGATCTGCCTTTATCCCCGCTGTCTGTATTTTAAAATCTTTATCAAAGCAAAGTGCTGTGGATGCTAGAGATCTGAAATCAAGACAAGATGCTGGAGAAACTCAGCAGATTTGGCGGTATCTGTGGAGAGAGAAAAAGCATTAACTTGGAGTCCAATTTGACTCCTCTTGGGCACCCTATCATTTTGTCCCATTTCCATGCCCTTCCCCAAAACCTGTAATATTTTAAAACTTTTGTTCATTTTTCTTTTTAAATGTTATGGATCTTGCTTACATTACTCTTGGGAGAGAAATTCCAAACACAATATGCTGTATTTGTGAATCTCTTCATACCTATGGTCCTGTGTTCTGTTTTTCAACATTCACTGGATGTGGGAATACCTGGTAAACCACCTTGAACTGCTACAATTTGTGTGGCGCACACAGTTCTATTCGATAAAGAGTTCCAGGATTCTCAGACACCTCTCCAGACTTTCTTTAAAAACGTGTTGAGTAATTAATGTGGCTTAACTAAAGTCTGGTACAAATTCAATATTTAAAGTAAACAATATATCACCCCAACATATAGGATTACAGAATCTTTGTTTTATATCAGCATTCCAGTTTAAAGATTTGTTCATCCACATGTTTAGCTCACTGCTGTTGACCATCTTGCTGCTTTGGGTAAACAGTAGGCTCCCACAAAGTGTATATGATCCTTCAATGCTTTTCAGTACATTACACAAACATCACTGCTGTTCCAGTTTTCACACCTATAATTATCCTTTTGTGCGATCCTAGATGGTCAATACCTACAAAATATTTGATCATGAAGCATGTGCAGCTGAGCCTGAGCCTGGTCCTGCCCTCTCCTGACCACCTTGTATGTCAATAGCAGGAGTCACCAAATAATTTGAGAACTCCAGGAAAATGTCACCCCCACACCATGTTCTAGTTGGTTGTGTGCCCTAGCTGAAATCAGTCACTTCAACACAGACTTCTGCAGTCTAATCTGGACTGTAAACTGCTGTGTCTTTCCCTGATCAGCCACTAATTTCAGTTTCAGGGTTAATTTTGGATCAGTTTTAAAGAGTAATGTCTTTTTTTTAATGCAAAGTTGGAGTGTCAGTACAAATATCATTTTTCCCCATCCTCTAGGTTTCTTTCTTTAGGTGAGTGCAGTAGTTTATTCAAGTTTAAGCCAAGATGAGGGTGGGGACAATATCCATTTGTGTCATCTGATGCCACTCCACATGCCATGAAATGATGTATAAATGCTGACTAGTGATCTTCCCTAATCAATGGGACGACCACTCGCCTGGCATTATGGGCAAGGGTCCCTTCTCCCCTCTCTCCATAATATAATGTATTGGATCCCAGATTTTTAAAAAAATCAAATACTGTTTTTAAGCGCAGTTTGTCAAGTTGAAGCTATGTCAGGATTACTTTGACATTTTGCAAACTATTACAATAAGCTGAGTTTACTGTATTAACAAGTATCTTGTCCAAGTGAGCATCATTTATTTACTGTAAGTAAATAATTCAGGTTTTCATTATAACTATGTTTTTGATCATTTTGAGTACCTGTGATCTGCTGATCCACTGACTTTTACTGGACATTGAATGTCAACATGAATTCAATGATCTAATTTGGTTATTTAAAATTGCATTTTGAAGTTTTTTTTAACAATTGTCAGTATTGGACAATTGAATTTGTCGGGATGCTAATTGCTGTTGATGTTTTTCTTTGAGAAACTTAATTTGTGTTCTTCCAAAGTCTGAGTATGTGGCAGGAACAGCCTACAGATTGTGAGCAAAATATTCACATTTCTGATTTTATTAATGTTGCAAGAGTTTAACATTGGCAGGACTGCGAACATACATTGTAGTATTGCATGTTTATCTTAGCAGGGTGGCAAAATTAAGAGCTTCACATCTTCAGATAAAATTGGTATTAGAATTTAGTTGACTCTATCAGCAGCCAAGAAATGAATAGATTTCTAGAAGGCAGATTCTGCAAACACCATGCATTGTAATAAATGTTGTGGTTTTAGTATACAAGAAACTATGGCCTAATGCAAATTAAAATGGACCCCAGTTTGCTAATACCTAAATGCTGATCTCTGGAATGATAAAAGACGTTTCTTGACTCTTATTTTGTTTGGTTCTTGTGCAAAAAAAGGTTTGAACTATATTTAGTTATTGGAAGTTTTGAATATCAACTAATCAACAGCATTAAAGTCCTGTCATGAATATTTACCAAATTCAGTGTTAAATGCACAAGATAGATTTGCACTTTTTTTAAAAGGAAAGTTGAAGTGTACCTGGAAAGGATCTACTGCTTCCTCTGGATTGTGTATGGCTTTATTTAGCTTGGTGAAAATATCTGTGCAAGATCTAGGGTGTAGATTACTTTCTGTGAGGGAACTCTACTATAAGTATCCTTGCTATATGTACTGTGTATGCTACCAACATGTCAGGTCCTTTAGCACTATTTGCACCTCTAACATGGTGAACTGCATTTTCTGTGGATGTGAATTATGACACTTGTCTAATGCTCAACTAAATAATTTTCTTCTTTTGGAACGTGGGCAGCATTGGTTGGGCCAACAGTATTTACCCAGTCCTAACTGCTCTGTGGATGATGAGCTGCCATCTGGAACCATTGCACTCCATATGATGTAGGTACACGCATGGTTCTCAGGAAAGGAGTTCGAGGAGTCTAATCTTTTTGCTGCATTCTTGGTTTATGCAGCTATAAACTTGCTTTGTATCATTTTGTTTTATTTCTATGTGCATTGGATCAATTCATAGCCAATTCAAAATAAAGGTGTTTGAGGTTTATGAATTGTGTAATATTTTTTCACACTTGAAAGTGTAATTATGCACCAGTTGAGCTTTGCTTGAATTAGGTCTCACTGCTTGAAGACCTGTTTTGCAGTTCAGACAACCATTTGGGGATTTGTGACCCTGTAATCATTTTGGTATCCACTATGTTGCTGATACAACCTTGTTCCTACCCTCTTTACACTCTATTTGATGCTTTGTTTGATTTATTAGTGAATGTTGTCTTTTGGTCCCCAGTTTTGGATTTCTTTACAAATGAAAATATTTGCATCTAATCTTTCAAACTGCTTCATAATTTTAAGACCTCTATCTGATCTCTCTTTGTCTATGTTCTAAGCTACAGTTCCAGCCTGTTCAATCTCTTCCCCCTCCCTCTCCTCCCCCTCCCTCTCCCTCATCCCAAATTGCACAGTGGGTTTTTTTCTGAAAATCAACAAGGAATTCATGGTCATCACTAGACTCTTCAGCTTTTAAAATTGAATTCAAATTACACCATCTGCAAATTCAGGCCTGCATTCCCTTGAACTTTATCTGGGTCTTTGGGTTAACAGTCCTGTGATTTAGTACATCATCTTGTTTGGAATGGAGTTGAGAGCACCAGATTCTTTTTAAAAGGAGAACAGACTGGTATTTGTTGAACAGGCCTACGAAAATAATTGCAGGTTAATTGTAGTTGTAAGATATTGCAGATGTTTCAGCACCAGGATATGTTGTGCTCAGGGAATGTAACTAGCTGGATGTGGTAATAGCCAAATAACAAGAGGCTGGTGCTGACCTTTTCACAATGTGGAAAAAGCAGAAACCATGGATCAAACTGGTTCTTTGGGCAGAATGCTGTGTTCTCGGAAGCTGCTGGATTTGGAGGCTGTTTTTTATGTTTAGTTTAAAATGTTGAATGTTCTGAGAGAGAATCCCAGTTCATAAGAAATGTGAATATTCATCAAACCTGCTGAAAGCTGCATTGGCTGGTGACTTCGGAATTTAAGCAACAACACATTGTTAAAAGATTCCAGTTAGAAGACTCAGTACTCATTGAAATGGTTATTGAACTAGAAGATTAAACTTTATTTATTTCTTAAAACTGAGAGGGAGTTGTGATTAGAGATTGGATTTAAATCATTAATTAGAATACCTTATTTAGCTTTGCTCTGCAAGAGTTACAGAATTAATAAATTGTTAATTTCTGTTTTAACAGCCATTAGACACCAAAGCTATAATTTATAGCTAGTTAGGAGCAGTTGGTAATTTTGAAGGTCATCCAATGGATTTGCGTCACAGTAGAATTAAAATAATGTTAATAAGTCTGCTTTGCTTTAGCTTGCTATTCCCCTGTCATTACAGTAGCTATATCTTTTCAGTTCTTATTGTGTAAAATCTCTGGCACTTTCTAGTGTCAATGTATCATTTTTGTGCAGTTCTGTTTATTTCATCCCTATAACAATAGCTTATCATGGATTCAATAAAATAAATCAAACTCTCTATTCCCACAGGGAATGTAAAGTATGAATGAGACTGTTCTTAAGTAGTGTTCACACTGCAGGGAAGCCTCCAAGCTTTGGTTAACCATTAGCAAGGTTGTTCTGGAATCTGCTACATTCCATCACCAGCTCCTCTCCATCCTTCAATTTTCTGTTATGTTACTTGTCTACAATGTGCTTTTGGGAGAAATTTAATAACTAAAATGTTGGGCAGACTAAAGGCAGTGCTACAAACTCCTACCCCCTTTGGAACAACTTGCAATCTTGATAGCTGAGCTGAATGTCTGACCCTATACAAGAACAGAAGATGCTGGAAAAGCTCAGCCGGTCTGGCAGCATCTGTGCAGAGAAATCAAAGTTAACGTTTTGAATCCGGTGACCCTTCCTCAATCTCCTCTGACCCTATATGCTCAACCTCGCAAAGACTGCCTTCTTCCACAACTGTTACTCTTTTAGCCTCAACTTGGGTCACCTTTTAAATCTCCTGTCTATGCTGTTGTTACCTGTGGATTCAACTATTACAATTTCTTTACTATGCAGTCTGTCAACTTGTATGCTTTGTAACTTTGAGCTTGCCCAAAGATCCTGTGTTCCAACTGAGGGAAAAATAAGATCTATCAGTCTTGTATTAACAGAAATGACTGCCAGACCAAAATACTGTGCAAGAACTGTAACAAACGCTACATTAGTCAAACAGGCAGAAAACTAGCCATCAGGATACACTAACATCACTAGCCACAAAAAGACATGACCCACTCTCACTATAGTATCCTTACATACAGATAAGGAAGGACACCACTTCAACTGGGACAACACATCCATCCTAGGACAATCCAAACACAGACGCTCATGAGAATGCCATGATAGACTTCCAACTGGAAGTCTATCAACAAACACATTGACCTGAATCTTTTACAACACCCTGAGGAAAAAGAACAGGAAATGGTATTAACAACCCAAAGAAACCCAAATGTATAAATAGAAAGCAGGAAATATCAGCAGTGCTTTGTCTGGAGGTTCACTGAAGGCTTACCTAGAATGGTGATGAAACGTCTAACATAGAACCTTCCAACTCCAGAACCTCAACCTGAGCTACAGATCTTCTCAAAACTTGCTCTTGTGTTAACTACTAATGTTGACTGGGCATATAAATTTTCATCTGTTTTAAGAGTCCTTTTGAGAGCCTTTTTTCTCTATTGCTGAATCTGCAATAGCCTGTACTCCACTCTGATTAGATTACTTACAGTGTGGAAACCGGCCCTTCGGCCCAACAAGTCCACACCGCCCCGCCGAAGCGCAACCCACCCATACCCCTACATCTACCCCTTACCTAACACTACGGGCAATTTAGCATGGCCAATTCACCTGACCTGCACATCTTTGGACTGTGGGAGGAAACCGGAGCACCCGGAGGAAACCCACACAGACACGGGGAGAATGTGCAAACTCCACACAGAGAGTCGCCTGAGGTGGGAATTGAACCCGGGTCTCTGGCGCTGTGAGGCAGCAATGCTAACCACTGTGCCACCGTTATCTGTTTATCTTTTACAGTTTTT
Source organism: Chiloscyllium punctatum (assembly GCF_047496795.1). Taxonomy (NCBI): domain Eukaryota; kingdom Metazoa; phylum Chordata; class Chondrichthyes; order Orectolobiformes; family Hemiscylliidae; genus Chiloscyllium; species Chiloscyllium punctatum. The sequence continues at coordinate 78,510,310 of NC_092755.1, forward strand.
AGAATTTTTACTTTGAGCACAGAAAATATAAGCAGAAGAGTGCAACAGAAATTAGAACCAGAGAGTGGTAATGGTTTAAAAAGTCACAGCCTGAAGTTCCTTTCCAAATGTGTTTACTTTTCATAGAATCCCCAGATGAGTTAAAGGCACAAATGGAAATAAGTGTATAATTTGATAGCTATTACAGATCTGGTTGGAGGGGATTTGGAAGTTTTAATAAGTGGGAAGGAGGTGAGAGTAGTTTTAAAGGACGCTATCCCTATGCTGGGGAGTAGTGATATCTGTGCAACAGATCATGTGGAATCCAGTTGTGTGGAGTGGCATGTGAAGTCACAGACTGGAGTCCTCTAAAAGCTTTCAAAGAATTGGACCATAAGAAATAAAAACAGGAGTAGACTATTTGACTGCTCAAGCTTGCCTCCACCATTCAATAGGATTATAACTGGTCTAGCATCTTTCACATCCACATTCCTGTCTTCCTCATGATCCTTGACACCCCTGTTGATAGATTATTGATCAATCTCAGCATTAAATATACAGAATGACTCTTTCACCCTCTGCCCCCACAGCAAAAAGTTCCAAAGACTTCATGCTCAGAAGAAATTACTCCACATCTGTCTCAAATTGTGACACCCTTTATTATAATACTGCCCACTACCCCTAAACTCCCCCAAGAAGGGAAGCATCCTCTCAGCATTTACCTGGCCAAGCCCCTTAAGAATCTTTTTGGCTTTAATGAGAGCACCTCATTCTTTTAAGTTCCAGTGAGTAGAGTCCCAGCCTCTTGAGCCTTCTTTCATAAGACAATCCTTCCATGCTGGGGAGTCATCCTAGTAAACTTTCTCTAAACTGCCTCTGATGAAACGATACCTTCCCTTAAGGCTGCTGCCAGTACTCCAGATGTGTTCTCACCAGCACCTTGTACAATAAGGCTCCTCCCTTTTGACTCCAACTCCCTTGAAGTAAGGGCCAACATTCCATCAGCCATTTCCATTCCTGATTACCTGCTGCTACCTGTGTGCTATCTTTCTCTAATTTGTGCATAAGTATACCCCAGTGTCTGTGTTGCAGCTTTCTGCAGCCAACATCAGGTCAAATAGCCTATGTGAAATAGAAACAGATGGCCTGCATCTAAAGTTTTAAAGGAAGTGGCCTGCAGAGATAATGAAGGCATTGGTCAAAATATTCCAGAATCCTGGGAGAGTTCCAGTCGATTGGAAAGCTGCCAATGTGATGCCTCTGCTCAAGAAGTGAGACAGAGAGCAGGAAGCTGTAAGGCAGTTAGTTTAACATCTGTTGTTGGAAAAATGCCAGTGTCTATTCCAAAGGAAGAAATAGCAGGTCATTTGGCAAAGCTTAATGCAATCTGAGTCAACATGGTTTTGTGAAAGGGAAATCATGTTTGACATTTACTAGAGTTCATTGAGGAGTAAAGCTGATAAAGGGGAACTTGCAGATGTAGTAGAGTTTGATTTCCAGAAGGATTTTAATAAGGTGTCACAAAAGGTTTTTGCACAAAAATGAGCCCACAGTATTGGGAAATATGTTGGCAATGATTGAGGATTGGTTAACAGGAGATGGAAAGTCTGGGTGAATGGGTCATTCTTCTGACTGGAAAGACATCAGTGTAGTGCCATGAAGATCAGCTCTAGGGTCTCAATTATTTCCAGTCTCCAATTACTTGGGGGAGGGTGCAGAGTATAATGTCTCAAAAAGTGCTGACAATGAGAGGGTGTGTCATGGTGAGAGCTTAGGGGAATCTGCAGGACAGGTTGAGTAAACTATATGGATAGGAAAGGTTTAGAAGGATATGAACAAAGTGCAGAGAAGTGGGGTTAGTGTGGATGGACATTATAGTTAGCATGGAACAGTTTTGGCTCAAGGCCCTGTTAATCATGCTGTAGGACTCTGACTCTAAATGGGCAGAAATTTGGTAAATAACTTGCTATGGTCTTGCATTTCCCTGCATCAGAAAGCAGATTGTTATTTAAATGGAGAGACAGAGTGACATGTTCTTGTGCATGAATTGCAAAAAAAAGTTAGCGTGTAAGCACTGCAAATATGAAGGCAAATAGAATTTTGACTTGTAGGAGGTTGGAATTTTAAAAAGGTGTGTTGGTGAAGCCATACCTGGAATACTGTGTACAGCTTTGCTCTCTCTGAGCAAATCGCCCATGATCTTGTTGAATGGAAATTGGAAGGGGAGAAAAAAAGAGAGTCAAATACCCCATTCTGATGAAGTCACCAATGATAGTTGTACCTTCATTATTCAAGCCCTGAGTTCAGGAAAATGTATCCCTAAAGCTTTTACAACTCTTTCAACAAAGCAGCTAGCCTTAGTTTTTGGTTCTCTATGGCTATTGTTAATAAAGGAACAAGAGTGGACCATTTCACACCTCCATTTTTTTTTGCCATTGAGACCATTTAGCTACTTTTTTGATATCCTAAGTTAACAAAAATCTATCAGTCTCTGATTTAAAAGTATCAGTGGCTTTGTCAATTGTCATTTTGTGGAGGACCAATCTCTTTTTACACTCTTCATGTGTAGAGGTTCTGTAATTTCACTCCTCAAATAGCTGGCCCTAATTTTTAGATAAAATGTCTCTGAATGGAGATGACTTAAGAACAAAGAAAACGTACAGTCCAGGAACAGGTCCTTCAGCCCTCCAAGCCTGAGCCGATCTAAATCCACTGTCTAAACCTATCACCCAATTCCTAAGGATCTGTATCCTTCTGCTCCCCACCTACTCGTGCATCTGTCCAGTCTCACCTTAAATGAATCTACCGTGCCTGCCTCTGCTGGCAATGCCGTCCAGGCATCTACCACCCTCTGTGTAAAGTATTTTCCACGTGTATCCCCCTTAAACTTTTAATCTCACCTTGAACGCATGACCTCTCATTATTGAATCCCTCACCCTGGGCGGGGGAAAAACTTATCTACCCTGTCCATGCCCTTCATGATTTTGTAAACCTCAATCAGGTCCCCCCTCAATCTTTTTTTTTCTAATGAAAACAATCCTAACCTACTCAACCTCTTCATAGCTAGCACCTTCCATATCCTGAAGAAGGGCTTATGCCCGAAACATCGATTCTCCTGCTCCTCGGATGCTGCCTGGCCTGCTGTGTTTTTCCAGCCTTCCGTACCCGGCAACATCCTCGTAAACCTCTGCACACTCTCCAAAGTGTTCACATCCTTTTTGGTAATGTAGTGACCAGAACTGTACACCATATTCTAAATGCGGCCGAACCAATGTCTTGTGCAATTTTAACATGACCTGCCAGCTCTTATACTCAGTACCCTGTCCAATAAAGGCAAGCATGCCAAATGCCGCCTTGACCACTCTCCACCTGTGCAGCCACCTTCAGGGTACAATGGACCTGAACACCCAGATCTCTCTGCTCATCAACTTTTCCCAAGACTCTTCCATTTACAGTATAGTTTGCTCTAGAATTAGACTTCCCAAAATGCCTCATCTTGTATTTGCCTGGATTGAACTCCATCTGCCACTTCTCTGCCCAATTCTCCAGTCTATCTATATTCTCCTGTATTCTTTGACAGTCCCCTATGCTTTCTGCTGCTCCACCAATCTTCATGTCATCTGCAAACTTACTGATCAGACCAACAGTGCCCTCTTCCAGATCATTTAAGTATATCACAACAACAGTGGCCCTAGCACTGACCCTTGTGGAACACCGCTGGTCACCTTTCTCCATTTTGAGAAACTCCCTTCAACTACTACTACTCTGTCTCCCTTTGCTCAACCAGTTCTTTACCCACCTAGCTAGTGATGGTAACACCATTGAATGTCATGGGTTGCTGGTTAGGTTGTCTCTTATTGGAAATGGTTATTGTGTAGCATTTGTGTGGGATAAATATGTACCATTGTCAGCTCAAGCCATTTCTTGACATCATGTAGAGTGAATCAAATTGGCTGAAGACTGGTATCAATGATGCTGGGGACCACTGGAGGAAGCCGAAATGGATGAGCCACTCAACACTTCTCGCTGAAAGTTGCTGACAAACCTTCAGCCTTATCATTTGCACTGATGTGCTGGGCTCTTCCATCATTGAGGATGGGGATATTTCTGGACAATTTTAATTGTCTATTACCATTCACTGCAGGGCTTAGATCTGATCTGTTGGTTGTGGGATCGTCTAACTCTGTCTATCTTTATGCTGTTTGGCACATAAATAGTCCTGTTTGGTGGCTTTGCTAGGTTGATACCTCATCTTCAGGTCTGTCTGGTGCTGATCCTGGCATGCCCCTCCTGCTCTCCCCATTGAACCAGGGTTGATCCCGTCTTGATGGTAGTGATTGAGTGGGGGATATGCTGGGCCATGAGATTACAGATTGTACTGGAGAACGGTTCTGCTGCTGTTGGCCCACAGCGCCTCATGGATTCCCAGTTGAGTTACTGGATGTTTGAAGTCTGTCCCATTTAGCATGGTGATAATGCCACACAACACTGAGGATATTCTCAATGTGAAGGTGGGACTTTGTCTCCATAATTACTGTGTATTGATCACTCTTATCGATACTGTCATGGACAGATACATCTGCAGCCAGCAGATTGGTGAGGATGAGATCAGGTATGTTTTTCCCTCTTGGTTCCCTCACCACCTGCCACAGACCCAGTTCAGGAACTATGTCCTTTTGGACCTGACCAGCTCGATCAGTAATGCTGCTGCTGACATTGGTGGTGGACATTGAAATCCCCCAGCCAGATACATTCTGTGCCCTTTCAACCCCCAGTGCTTCCTCCAAGTGTTGATCAAAATGGAGGAGTCCTGATTCATCAGCCAAGGGAGGGCAGGATGTGATAATCAGCAGGTTTCCTTGCCCGTGTTTAACCTGAATCCATGAGACTTTGTGGGGTCTGGAGCCAATGTTAGGGACTCTCTCAGAGCAAATCCCTGCCGACTGTATCTCCCTCTGCCCGCCCCCTCTGCTGGGTCTGTCCTGCTGCTGGGACAGGACACATCCAGGGATGGTGATGGTGGGCTCTGGGTTAGAGTCATACTCATTGAAACATACCTTTATAGACCATGTCAGGTTGTTGCTTACCTAGTCTGCGAGTTAGTTTTCCCAACTTTGGCACTAGCCCCTAGATGTTTGTAAGGAGGATTTTGCAGGGTGAACAGGCCTGTTTTCTACATCATTTCCAGTGTCTAGGTTGATGCCAGATGATCTGTCTGGATTCATTTCTTCGAGTATTTGTTAAATGCAGCTGCTTACATATTTATACCAGTAGCTCCATACAAAACAACAAGGAACTGAATTCTTGCTTTTGCATTTAAGCTTTATTTGTAGTGACACTGCACAATATTTAGATTATGGAATATGGGAACCTGAATCTCCATTTTATGGACTAGGGACATTTCATCTGAACCAAACATTTGTGTAACATTTTGGAAAGTCATTAATTTAAACAGACTGTATGAAATATCAAATTTTAGCTTCTAGATACTTATGGTAATATGCTTTTCTGACTACCTTTCCATTTGCTTTGAATATTGAGTTTTAAAGCCTTTTATATTTCAATAAAAGAAAAAGGTTTGAAATGGAGGTAGTTTAAGATGTTAATGGACTGGTGTTGTATTCTCAGTGCAAAAGGTTGGCAATTTTACATAGCATTGTGATTAACAAATGCTTCATACTCATTGGGTTGGAAGGTTCCCCCCCCCCCCCCCCCACCGCCAGATCTGCACAGTAAGTAAATTAGTGCATTACTGATGTATTAATGTTAACAAGCTAGAAGCAGTAAGGCTTTGAGTAAGTTGGGATGCCGCACAGGAGGATTAGGAAATTGGTTCTGATCCACTTGAGTGGTGCAATACAGCATTTATTATTTTTGTTTAAATTGGGTTGTCTCAGTAGAAATAAGTTAATCTTAGGAAGTCTACACGTGCAACTAACAGAAATAAAGCAGCTTGCATGTTCCCTTGGAATGGTATAGTGGTATTTAGGGCCTCTAAGCTGGTAAGCTTCATCTTGAACTGTTGTAATCCAAATAGAGATGAAGGAACAGTGAAATGTTTTGCGTGAGAATGGGTATACACCTTGCTCATGGCTTCCCTGTATGTGTATCTGCTGCCCTCATCTCCACTGGTGATGTTTGAGCAGTAAATGTTTTACAGTACACTGTGGTATCACAGGGGGACTGTAGAATCAATGATGAATGACAATCAAGTGGACTGCTTCAGCCTGGATATGTCAGGTTTCTTGAGTGAAGAGTAATGTATCAGCCAGTCACATGAGTGTTCCATTACATTCCTGCCTTGAGCCTTGTAGGTGGTGGAGAGAGTTTAGGAAGCACTGCTTCAGTAGCCATGGCATTTACGTAGCTGACATTCTGACCAGTGGAGGATTTCTTTCGCTCGCGCTCTCTTTCTCATGCACTGTCTCTCACTCCCCTCCCCATCCCCCGAATGTTGATGGGGATTTAGTGTATGAATATCAAACTGATGAAGTTAGGCTTTTTATTAAATGATCTTTGCTTGTTTATTATGTATGTTACTTGGAAGTTATGGAAATCCAATTTTGCTGCTTGTTGATATGGACTCGCTCATTATCTGAGGAATGAAACTAAACTCATCAGTCATCAATGAATGTCCCCAATTCTAACCTTTTTGGAGTGAAGGGAAGGTTGTTGCTGCAGTAGCTTTCTTTTCCCTGAAGGTGGTCAGACCTAGGACACTGCTTCGAGGATCTGAGGCTGCAATAGTTGTTTTCCCAACAATGACTGCCATTTTCTTCCCTGCCAAGTATGAATGAAATGGTTCCCATGGATTTCAGTCTTAGTGGGACACCCAGTGGCGCACACAGTGCAACATGGCCTTAATGAGAGTGTAGTCTCTGGAGTTTGGCTGTAGATGGGTTTAAGGAGCATCTTAAAGGACACTGGGAAATGGAATAGTGCAGAGGTTTAGGGCCCAAGTAGCTAAAAGCATTTTCTGTACTAGTGAGTTATCAGGAGGGAGTTGCACAAATGATTGAATTTTGCAAGTGGATATAATGTATTTTTGTAGCTGTACCGAAACATCTTGGCCAAAGGAGCAACTAGTTACCTAGTACTACAGCTGGGATGTTGTTAGAGCCCACTGCCTTCACTACTGTATTTCAGTTCACTTAGATTTCTAAAGACAGTTAGTTGAGGTCTAGCACATCAGATGGGTGGGGAGGTTGTATGCTGAAAATTCATCTTTTTGACAGGTTGGCTGCAGATGGATGTAAATGTTTCAGCCTTGTCTTTTGCACTGATGTGCTGGGCTGCACCATCATCATTAAAGATGAGGATGTTCAGGGAACTGCTTTCTCTCATCAGTTGTTAAGTTGTCCACTCCATGTCTGGATGTGACAGGACTGCAGAGATTTAATCTGACTCATTTGTTGTTTTTTAGTGATTGTTTAGTATGCCATTAGAAAGATAAAGCATGATGAGCACAGAAAATACACTAACCTTCCTGATCACAGGATATATAATCAAATGGTAGTGCAACAGGTAGCCATTTTGTGCATTTTGCTGGTCAGTTCCTTGATAAGCTACCCAATATTCCTACTAGCCCTACACTATTTTCCCCTTCAACTAATCCTAACTCTACTCCCTTTTGAAAGTGAGTGAATTTGTTTCTCGCACACTTACTGTTAGTGCATTCAAGGTGGTCACTTTTTCTTTTTAAAAAACAAATTGCTCTTTTTTGGTTCTTTTTATGAATGGCCTTGTATTTATATAACTTGTAACAACACACTGCCCATAGATATTTCAACACCTTAATTTGTTCTGTCACTTAAAAATGTGTGCATGTGACACACACTGATATAATCTGCTGCGCTGTTGTGTTTCAAAATAAATGACTCAATTGAATCTGCTGTGTCTGCCCAATCATCAGTTTGTTTATTTTCTCCAGAAATGTCACCACCATTGTTTTCACTGTTTTACATTTTAATTTTGTCATCTGCAAACTTTGAATATCCAAAATTAGATCATAAATTAATACCTAAAGAGCACCAAATCCTGGGGTTAGAGATCACTTCACTGCTGTGTATGTATCTCACCAGCTTATAAAGCAATTATTCGTCATTACAGTTTTCAGTCCCTGAGATGGTTTTGCTTCCGTGGACCTTCAGTCCTTTGACTATTTTATTATGATAATTTACCAAGTGCCTTTACTCCCCATAATTTATCAAAGATTTTCATCAAGTTCCTCAGACACTGTTGCCTTCAACAAATGGGTTGACTTATTTTAATCAATGATTTTCCACAAGTTAACCTGGATTGTTGACTCCTTTTTAAAAATAAAAGTTTCCCCACCCAATGAAATTAAACTGACCTGTACATTTTGGGTTTATTCTTGCCCAGTTTTTGAGCAGCTTTCAATGTTTGTAAGCCTTTCGTCCTCTGGCACTGTGCCTTGGCCAAGGAAAACTGACTATGACCATAGCCTTTGTAATTCCTCTTTCTGCTTCCCTCAGTAACCTGGAATATAGCCAATTCACAACAAGACTTTACTCTGAGCGACAGTCTTGAATACCAGCCTCGTTTGATCCAACTTCCCTACTGCTCCTTTGATATTCCAATATGGCGGCATCTTCTGTAAAGACAGATACAATGTGCGTTGTTTTACTGTCACAGAATCGTCTCCTTTTTTTTGACCCTGATCAATCACACTTGGACATACTAATTCTCTTTTTGTATACACTTGTTCCTCTCTTTTTTTAAAAAAAAATTCAGTTTTCTCTGAATCTGATATTTATTCTTTACTTGTTTTCTGTTTGCTTTTAAACTCTGAAGCTTTGTATGCCCTTGCTTACCCAACTTATGGAATTTGTTTCCACTTTATGCAAATTATTGAAGACCTCCCATTGCTAATTTACTGCTTTACCTGCCAGTCTGAGATTCCAATCCAACTGAATCAGATTCCATGTCTATTTGGAAACCAATTCCCTCTTCCAGAAGAATCACCTTCAGCTTCTGCTGTTGAGATGCCATCAATTGGGAGGACTAATTGATTCCCTATAAAAGATGTTTACATGACCTTAGAGGAATGGATGCTGCTGAATGTCAGAGGTAGCTCTGAAATTTCCAAGTGATACTCTGATAAGTTTTAATGTTCTGAACCAATTAATGTAGTGTTCAGTCCAAAGTGAGTTTTGTAACTACACTGACAACTTCCCCCACAATCTCAATTGGAGATGCAACCAGTATAATTGGTAAGGTTAATTACTTTATGGTTAATGTGAGTAAGCTCACCTATGAAAGGTGTTTGCCAGTTAATCCCAAATCTGGTGTACTGTACAGGCAAGTGTTCTTCAGGATGTCCAGTTTCTTCAGCATTGTATTATCAAGGGTGTTGAAGCAGTTCTCATTATGAAACGGTTTGAAGGTTGTTCATGTATTTGTGTTGTTTAAAAGAAGTTTCCAACAAATTCCTAGGTGCAACATGGGAATTGTCATTCACCCAAGCTCAGTGGCAATGGCAGTACCTTTGCCTATGAGTTAGTGGAATCCAGATTAATCTCCATGTAGGACTGAAGGGTTGTTGCAGGCGCCGTCTTTCAAAATAGAATCTGCCTGTTTTGGGTCCATTTCATTATGTGGGGAATGGGAGAATTCTTCCAGTGGGTTGGGCCCATTAACTCTCAACCAGCCTCATTGCAACCATTCAGCTGGCCATTTACCTGGGTGTCACCCAGATGCTTTTGCTTACCCTTCGTAACTGCAAAGCTACATTTCACAGGATTTGAGTGCAAAGTGTATTGAAATATTTGGAAAGGTACCAAACAAATGTAGAGTTCATTGTTGTTTCTGGGCAATTCCATCTTGTCACTGTCTACAATCAGTGACCTTCAAGTTAGGGATCTGTCACAAGCTCCTCCAGTTTGTGAAAGAATCTTTTTCTGATTGGATGCATTTGTCTCTGCCGCTGGTGACTGGTTACTGGTGCTGGGTACGTATGTCACGATAAAACAAGAGTGGCTCCCTCTCCCTCTCCCTCTCCCTCTCCCTCTCCCTCTCCCTCTCCCTCTCCCTCTCCCTCACCCTCACCCTCACCCTCACCCTCTCCCTCTCCCTCTCCCTCACTAATTTAAAAGATAAAGGAACATCCTGTGAATGGAGGCACCTGGTCAGCGTTGAGTTCAGCTTTAGCCGAGTGACTCCTTATATTGTCAAAGCCATCGCCTCCTAACCCTATCGCAGGGGCCTTTTTACTAACTAAAACTAATTGATCTGGTCTCCGGGCCCAATGTTGCTTGTGGGATAGATAGTGTGAAGAGGCAATTAAAGTGAAGTAACCATCGTCATAATTAGGGGGACTTTGCTGTTGGAGTGTTCTAATAATCAGTTTTGACCAGCTCAGGGGCAGACCCGCTCCAAGCAATCTCTCCTGGTGTAGATGGAAAATTAAATTCAATTCCATAACCACTGGAACTTTCTGGTATGGCACTTTGCAAAGCAGGCTGAGTGTAGAAAGCATGTTTGTGTTCTCTCTCTCTCTCTCTCTCTCTCTCACGTCTCCTGTGCTTTTAAAGGGGAAGAAGCAGTACTTATGACAGTTTTCAATAGTACACAGGAACCTCGATTATCCGAATTTTGAATTGTCCAAAGATGATTTCACAGAGGTAAGTGTATCTGATTTATCTGTCCTGAAGATGTGAAAATGCTGGGAAAAACCAAACCACAAGCAGCTCAAGCATCAGTGACTGGATATTTTTTAGGTAAGGGTTGTTATACAGCCCTTTGCAAAAGTAAGTGTTTTACAGTACAGGGTCTTCTCGTCACTTTACTGGGCCGATCATTTTAAAAACAAGGCCAAGAATGTAAATGCATGTGCGAGGTGGTGCTTCTGTCTTTCAGATTACATTACCTACAGTGTAGAAACAGGCCTTTCAGCCCAACAAGTCCACACTGACCCTCCGAAGAGTAACCCACCCAGACCCGTTTCCCTCTGACTGATGTATCTAACACTATTTAGGCAATTTAGCATGGCCAATTCACCTGACCTGCATGTCTTTGGGCTGTGGGAGGAAACTAGAGCACCTGGAGGAAACCCACGCAGATACGGGGAGAATGTGCAAACTCCACATAGACTGTCACCCGAGGCTGGAATCAAACCTGGCAATGTGAGGCAGCAATGCTAACCACTGAGCCACCATGCCACCCCAGTCTATCATGAGACTGAGTTCCCAGAAACTGACAAATGCTCTTGGGATTGTAGAAGCTGTTTGGTACCTTGTTTAATACTGGGATTTGATATACACTATTTATGTAATGGTAAGTCCACATAAATAATCACATTTTTACCTGTAATTTGCAGACTGCAAGGAATAGTTTTAAATGGCAGATTCATTAAAGTTATAGATTTAACAAATTCTCTGGTAGAGCACAGTGCCAGATCAGTATGGCTTCCCTTCTTTAAGATAAAATTGATTATCCAAACAAAATAGTGCCTGCCCATCTCATTTGGATAATCAAGGTTTCTCAGTATTGTTGGTGATCTTGGAGCATTTATTCCAAAAGAAAGTTGGTAACTTAGTTTTGTGGTATTGTGGGATTGAGACTAATTTTCCTAATTTATAACACTTGCAGCAATAACTGGGTTATGTTCACCCTTGTGTAAAGTTGCTAGAAGGTAATTGTATATCTGCTGTCCTTGATGTGGACAGACTTCAAATGCCATTGCAGTAAGAGATATTTAGAGTTTCTGCCTTGTGTTGAAATCTTCAGTTCTGTACATCCCTCTCCCTAGCGCGGTATGCTAACATTATAATGCTTTAACATACAGTAGAGTTTTTGTAAACTTGGTGGCCAATGGAATCACTGAAAGAAACTCTTCAGATTTAGAATGTGCCTGAGTGGAAGGTAAATTGTGAAAAGGGCCATTTGGGTTTGGATCAGAACTGGGTGTCTTGGATGTTGACTCGTGGATGTTTCCAGCACAGTGAAGGCCATTCAGCCCATTATGCCTGCCCAAGTCAACAAGGAACTGTCAACACACATCCCCAGGGGTTATGGAAATTCAAATGAATATCTAAATATTGTTTAAACGTTACAAGAATTTCTGACTCCACCATCCTTTCAGGCAGTGTGTTCCAGACTCGTTCTACCATCTGGGTGAAAATATTTCTCTTCAACTCTCCTCTGAGCCTTCTCCCTCAAATTTTAAATCTGTCAGTCACCTGGCTATTGACCCCTTCACTAATAGAAAAGTGCCTTCCTATCTACCCTAGCCTGTACTCCTCTATCGGGTTCCCCTCCAACCTTCACTGCTCCAAGCAGAACTGCCCGGTCTACCCAATCTTTCCTTATGGCAGCATCCTGGTGAATCTCCCTTCCAGTGTGTGCACACCTTTCAGATACAGTGTTCCTGTGTTTTCTTGCTGAGAGCATTATTGATATTGATGCTATTATAAAGAGGCATTCAGTCCATTATGATTGTTCTCATTCTTTGAAAGAGTTAAGTTAGCCCCCCAGCTGTCTCCATAACGTGGCAAATTTGGTCCTTATTTAGTTTAGGGATCGTTGGAGGGGGCGCAAAGTGAAGTGCGGTGCAGTTGTTTTAAGTTTTGTCTTAAATGAGCATTTTAATCTACAAGAGATACCAAGCATTTAAAGTGGGGATGAAGGGAACTAGCTTAACCAAAGGAGTTCCTTAAACTGGGGAGGATGGTTCAGAGTAGCCCCATGATGTGAGCAATGTCAGTGTGGTGCCAAAGTCAGTTTCATCAATTTTTCGTTGTTTGAAGATACAGAAGATGTGTATATATGGTTCCATCACTCAACATGTGAAAGCATGGCTCTTGCTGTGTGCTGGACACTTCTATCCTTGCTGAAAGGAGGATGGAGGTTCAGGGAATAGCAATTATTTAAACAAGGGGTTATCCCTTCACTAAGCAACTTTGTAATTTGGCTGACTATTAAATTCACTCACTTTTTGCAAAGGTGTTCTCTTTTTGATGGCATTAGTTAAAGAACACAATAGCACAGGCATTACCCACTTTTAAATGCTCCTGTCCGCAGGTTCACAGTATTTGCAGTGTTGATGAGATGAGCAGGGTCTAGCCCCTGTTGCAGATTGAGCTTCACATCACAGATTGTGATCCTCTCCCCACTAGATCCATTGCTCCATTTGAGTTGAAAACAATTGCGTTTGAAGGTTGCCGGAGAAATTTGTAACAAAAATATATATTTTTTAAAACTGCCTTTTTAAAAAAAATTAGCACCTTCCAGAGGGGATGAAGAAATCCTCGATGCAGACCCAATTTTTTTAATTTTAAAAAACAAAAGAAAAGGTGGTTCCTTCGCATTTTGCAGAGGCATGGCAGATCAGAAGACATTTCTGCGTTGCTGTCCTGTGGACTATATTCTCGTTGACTCCTGCCTATTAGACAGTCCCATCCACCTAAAGTGAAAGAATTTCAGGATTAGTGCAACTAATCAGAAAGGGCACAAAAATGTTGACATTCTTAAAACATATTAATTTTTGATTTAAAATGTATCACAGTTGAAAATCATTTGAATTATGAAAAGCAATGAGGATTGATTGTGCTGCATTGGTGAAGTGGACCATGAGTTTTCATTGTGTCATCTCTACATGTTATTAAACTCAAATCTTTCTAAAGCTGACAGAAATAAATGGTTACATGTATTTTAATCTTGATTTTGTAACTCACCATCGATTAATGTATGAATGTTTGTCAGGGCAATTGGGATTAAGCTTCCACTGAGATGTTCTATAGTTCCCAGAATGGAAGACCCTGCTGCTCCTCAGCTCCCTCTGTCAGTCATGGAAAGCCACATTAGCAGTAACCAGTCACTATTCCTCGCTGATCTGATTATTAGTTTCGATCTTGGTGTGCTGCCCAATGAATCAAGCAGCTGGCCTTTCACCCTGACTGTTCACTAAGGGAAAATGGTCCTCCCCACTTCTCATTAATAAGGTACTTATTAACATACACCCTGATCACAAGCCTGTCAGGTTAATTTATCTTCACTTGTTTTCCTAAATAGTCATTGCATTTGTAATTCTAAGCAACTCAGTTTCCACTTGGTTCATGAGAAATCCTTATCTATTGCTTTAATGTATTGTTGGCTGTTGTAAAATGATTGTTCAAATCTTTGCAATTATTGATAGAAATCTTACTCTTGTTTGGGAATAAGATGACAATGCGGTTGAACAGCAACCATTAGCACAGGCACAAAGGGCTGAAAGGCCTCAAGTACTGTAATTTTGATCAGCGAACCACCAGCATTATTTGTAATTTGAAGTCAGTGTCAAGCAAAAACTTTGAGGGAAATGTCTGTTGACATCAGTTTCCAACTTAGGAACAGCATTTGCCAGTAAATATTCAAGCCATAACATATACAATAGAGAAGTTGGATATTCTGCAAAAAATTGAATTATTTATTTATAAAAACTTTTTACACATGAATAAATTTACACATGCATGCACCCACATCTGTTACCACAAACATATTAAAGGCTGGTTAGCTCTTCAGTAAGGATAGCATGTGAATACAGCAATAATTTACAATACTTTACACTGTAGTCTGACTGTTGTAGTCACAACCTGGGGAGGGAGTAGCATCATTTCATTGGAAGGACATTTTACAAAAAGGAAGGCAATCTGTAAATAATGTATAAAAACAGTAAAACCAAGAATTTACAAATGATCCAATGTACAAAAGAGAAACATCAGTTAAATGTCATTATATTAAATTAAAGGCATGTAGGAAATCTGTTTAATTGGCTGGTTAATATTTATTAGCATACTTCCATAGCCATACCTGGTAAGGTCTAAAGGTCAGTCGTGGTCAGCATGTGAAAACACATTAATCAGCCAATTATAGTTTTTGTTGTAATATAAAACTGTGTTGCTCTTAAAACAACCCATCAACTGCAATTTCATGGGGAGATAAAACTCTATCAGTGAACACATTAAAGTATGGTTTCTTGCACTGGCTTGTTTTCTTGCATGCCATTATTTTATCAAGAACATATACCAATTTTAACCAGTTTCAGACACAAAAACTGATATCAAGTATACATTTTGAAGGAAATGCATGCATTTTCATGTATGTGGTATGAAATGCATCAGGTGGCAAAGAGAGGGGGGGGGGGGGGGGGGGGTTGCTAATTGTTTTCCTCTTCAGTTGAATGCCACTTTGTTGCTCAGACAATGATCACTGTGAGATGGAAACGTAGAGCCATAGTTCCAGAGTGTGGGGCGGCGGGGGGGGGGGGGAGAAGGTGAAAGAAAGGGCAACACTGGACACTGACCCAGGTAAGCAAACACAAGACTTTCACAGCTTTAAACTAATGGCTTTTTGGTGGTGAGAAGGTTAATGAATACAGACAGCACATACAACGTATACCTTCTCTTACTGAGTGGGTTTTAAAAATAAGATCATTGTGCATATCTAAGGCAAGGATGTAAAGGGCAGCTATGACATCATGTGGAAATAAGACAGTGGAAGTGCAGGATTATTCCGAATCCACAAGAATCACTTCACTCCACCAAGCTTCCTCAGCAGTTTCTTTCCTTTTGATAACAGTCCCTTTTTCTTTTTTGAAGCCATATCTCTGGCCCACATTGGGCTGTCTGGCCCGTCTACTATACCAGCTCCAGAATGATGGTGATGGTGGTGGGGATGTACGGTTGGAGACGGTGCCCTCCTTGGAATGTTTTCACCAGGGACCTAGTGTGCATCATACGATTTGATTAGTTTTTATTAAAAAAAAATGTAGAAAGGGATTGCGTTAAAGGGTAAATGAAAACCAGAAGCTGCACACTGATTTTAAAATGCACAAAGGACTACTCTGACTTAATTATAGCACCCAAATATCACACACCTGAAGATACCATAGTGCAGATTTGTCTAATGCATCCAGCAGCTCAAACTGAACAAGTCTACTCAACTTAGTTCTACAAAGAAAACAAATATGAGGTTGTGAAAGAAAAAGTCTTCCCCAAAGTCTTGAATTTTTGCTTTTGAACTAAAACAAAAATAGACCAAGGAAATAAAATGCTCATGATAGCAGTTAACTCATGACCTCTGACAAATGAAAATGCAAAATCTTTACAAAAAAATTATTTGCAGTGGATTTAGTGTGGGACTAGTGAAGAATTTTCACAATCACTTTTGGGGAGGAGTGTTTTTCTTTCGCAAGTTTCTAAATGTGGCTCAGCTGCATCAGACCCAGAGGAGCTCCTGCTATTGGTATCTTCAGTTGGTCACTTACGTGAAGAAGGTTACAGTGCGTTTATTAAGGTGTAAAATGAACACTCTTCTTCTGTTCCCAGCAGATGAGCAAAGAAACAAAACAGAAAAGATTGCAATGATGATACTGAAATGAAAGGACTAAAGCCCCAAACAACAATGTTACTCACTTGAGAAAAAAGCCTCAAATTTCACTTGTACCTTAAAGGTTGAGCTTTAGTTATTCTGAGGGATAACATTTTAATCTGGATGTTAGGTCCAATCTGGTACAGCACTAGAATTTTCTTCTTTCCAATTGTAATTGTTTAAAATTTGGATATTTACTGGCTTCTTAAATCCTCCTTTTAATACAATTTTTTTTAAAGCTTGCATTTTTGAAGTGCAATGCCTTTTCATCATCTTAAAAGAACAGTTTCTAATTTATGCTGAGTTAGCGCTGCACCTTATTTCATGTCAGAACCATTTAGTTCTGTAGAATTTTATGGAAGGGTTACATTATAGGGCCCATTCAATCTGTCATAGGAGGAACACCTCATCTTCCACCTTGGGACCCTCCAACCACACTGAATCAATGATGATTTCACCAGTTACCTCAACTCCCTTCCCTTTGGCCCCAACCTTATCCCAGATCCAACCCGGCACTGCCCTTTTGAACTGTCCATCTTCCTTCCCACCTATCTGCTCCACCCTTCACTCCAACCTATCACCATCACCTTCCACCTGCACTTACCTATCGCTTTCCCAGTTACCTTCTTCCCCCACCCCCCAGTTCTCCGTCCCTTTTCCTTCTACTCCACCACCCCCCAACATTCCTGATTGAAGGACTCTTGCCCAAAACGTCAACTCTCCTGCTCCTTCAATGCTGCCTGTCCTGCTGTACTAGCCCAGTACCACACTTTTCAACTGCATGTTTGTGCTAGCCCATTGAAGGTGCACGTCACTCCACTACACCCTCTTACTCTCACCCTGCACAGTTGCTTTTCTAATGATGATCAAATTCCCTTTTGAAAGCCATCATTCCCTGGGGAATGTGCATTCCAGATCCAAACCACTTGCTATGTGAAAGAAGTTAATCCTTGTCATCACTACTACTTCCTTAACCAATCTGTCCCCTTTGGTTTTCAGTCCTTCCAGCGATACTGACATTTTCTTCCCAAAGACTCAAGCTCCCTATCAAATCTCCCCTCAACCATCATTTCTCCAATCTATCCATGTAATTGAAACTCCTCATCCCTGGAACTACTTTAGCAAAATGTCTCCTGCAGAAAGTAGTCACTTTGCCTGACTGGAGTGGACTCTATTTATGCTTCGCTGTTCTTCACCTACCCCCACCCTTTCATTCCTTTCTGTCCTGTGTGTTTAACTGGCGTCTCCTTAAAGACACCCTTTGCATTGTCAATAACAAGGGAGTGTAATTTTTAATTTTCTTTTCACCCAGAGAGAGGTAAGGCTCTGGAATGCACTGCCTGGGAGGGGCTTTGAGGTGGGAAATCTCACAACCTTTAAACAGTACTGGGATAAGCACTTAGAATGTTGTAACAATCAAGGCTATGGGCCTAGTGGGGGGGAGTGGGACTAGTGTAGGGAGTAGTATATTTTTTGGCAGTGCAGATTAGATGGGCTGAAGGGCCTCTTATATACTGTATGATTTTATTACTTCAACCACTGTTAACGCTAAAGAAATTCAATTGCTTTGAGTAAAAAAGATTCTCCTGAATTCCTGATTGGACTTATTAATGATCAAAATATTATTACATTTATGGCTCTAAAGCTCTGGTCTCTCCCTTAACAGGTTAAACACATTTGCTGTTGTAATCAACGAGATCACAATCTTTCCATGCTTCAGTATATTTATGTAATGTTTAGATATTTAGATGAGCACAATGACTGTGTAAGGTAATGGACCAAATGTGAAACGCTGGGTTTACAGTAGATAGACGACCAGGTGTGGGCACAGGAGCTAGAGGCTTTTGCTTTGTAAAGACACTTCTAACACGAGGATGTTTTTTGAAAGGAAGAAAGACTCCGTCTGTAATCTTTGCTGATAGTTCTTTACCTTTTATTTTTGTATGGAGTGGGCATCAGCACGTCACCTATCTTTAACTGCCCTTGAACTGAATGGTTTGCTTGGCCGTTTTAGGGGGCAGTCACATTGGTGTGGGTTTGGAGTTGCGTTTAGGCCAGACTGGGCAGGGACAGCAGACTTCCCTCCTTACAAGACATTAGTGAAAAAATTGGGCTTTTACAACAATTCATGCTGGTTACCAGCACAGGGTAGTTTTTTTATTTATTAGTTGAATTTTAAGTCCATCAGCTGCCCTGGTTAGTTTTGAATCCAGAGCACACAGCCTTGTGTAACTAACCCAGTGACTATACCACCATTTCTCTTGTACCTCTCAATCCTGAAATCATCCTCCCTAATCTTCTTTTACACCATCTCAACTTTGGAATTCAGGATTGCTTGTAGGTGTGATCCAATCACAGCTCAACACAAGTTTAACAACTTCACTGCGTTTCAATTCTGACCATCTCGAAATGTCCAGTGAGTGTTTTGCTGCTTTTTATAATGGCCTGTGCTGCCAACTTCAGCAAGTCAGGTATCTGTATCCTCGAATCCACTCTACTCCCTCACCCCCCCCAATCTAGGACGAACCTTCCCAGGGAGAAAAATCTTGCCTGCAGTGTGTATAATGCTGGGCTGTGACTTCGATTGACTGGATCATGATGATTGTGTGGATATAGGTTTCTGTGAAGAGAATTCTGTTATTCCCAGAAAAACAATATGTTGGATTTATTTGTGATGACTTTGGAAGCAACGCTATCAGCTACTGGATTAACCTAAGGATTTATTTAAATAGAGCAAGTGATTTGGCATCATTAATCTGTGTCTACGACAACAAAACACTGCACTCAGGACGCATTGAGCTGTTCCATGTTCTGTTAATTTTACTTAATCTATAATCTCGTAATCTATACTTTCTGGGTATAGAAATCACATTGATGGTCAAACAATTGTTAGATGTTGCTGCTGACAGTAAATGTAAGCACATAGACATAAAAACGTAGAAAACGCTGAATGCACACACACCAACAATTCTGCTCAAAGGGAGCATTGAGACTGAAGTAAATTGTTAGGATAAACTCTGACTACAACAACAGAGCAGCATGCATTTACCCAGTACTTGAACACAATAAAATCAAGCAAACACATTAAAGAAGCACTGAACAAAATTTGACACTGAGCCACATTGGGAGAGTAAGGAAGTGAGCAAAAGCTTTACTGAAAGAGGCAACTTTTAGGCAATGTGCAGGAGGTAAATAAAGCCAAGGGCCACACAGGGTCCTGACTTTAGTGGTCTTGCTCTCAATTGTTAAGACCCCAATGAGGGGAGGGAGAAAGTAAATTGGATTGTTCTCCATTATAATTGTTCACTATGTTCTTCAATTAACATGACTGGATCCAGGTTAAAGGTGTATCATCAATTGGTTTAATTTCTGTATGGGTTTCATACTAGTGCAAGACATGAGGTAACTCTGGAGTAGAGTCAGAAAGTAGGCTTGCTAGGACTGATGGGGTCTATCACCATGACAACCACCTTTCAGAGTGAAGAGGAACTTTCTGGAATCTTATTCACCTAACATTGTGTGAGTGAGTTTCTCACCATGTGCCTCTCCTAAGAGATTGGAGGGAAGGTGGGGACGTGTTTGGTGTTGCAAATACAACCAGGGCAGGTTGGAAGTGGGCAAGGGGGGGGAGGGCATATTTAACCAGGTGGGAGGTTAGGAATCCCATGACATTTCCAACTCCAGCCCTGTGAAGTCTCAGCTGGGGGGCTTAGGGATGGCCTTCCTGAAATGATGTGTGTTAAACAGCTGTTCCCATTGGTTGGGACCCAACTGGAGGGAGGTCACCCTGGTGTGTTTGCCATCTGGAGGGTGGGGAGGGGCAGAAGGCCATTCCAAAGGATATCTCGCTGGGAGCCAATGGCTTACCTTTGCTGCGAAACCCTTTTCCCTTACCTGTGCCCCCTCTCCCAGTCAGCCGGCTGCTCCTGGCTCTCAGGTCCCTTCCCCAGTGGGTACTGGCTCGGTCCTCAGTGGGTGAGAATTCCACTGGGTGGAGTCGGGGTCCCTGATCCTAAGGACAACAATCAGCCTGGCATGGGGCTGACTGGCATATTTAATCCTGGGAAGGAGGTGATGTGGGGTCTCATTGGCAACACCGACCCCTCCACCCCCCCAACTCCAACTGGAGAGCACAGGTTCAACAAGATGAGCAATCCTCTCCTGTCTATTATCACACACGTTCCTAATTTCTGATCAATTAATTTCATGCATGCAGACACTCATTGCTGTGAGGAAATGATTTGCTGTCTGTGTTAATCTCAGGGCGATGAGATGTTCTGCTTCTGAGTGCAGCAGAGGTGATAGCTGAACTTTACTGTAAATTATTGGCATAAATGTCACCAGTTAAAAACCCAGTAAACATCCCCCTTCCTGAAGGGAATCACACACTCAATGATCTAAATGTCCAAAAACAAAATCATTTCTCAATTGCTTCACAGAAAAGTATGGGATTACAGGCACTGTGAAATTAAAATGACAGAGGTGCCAGGGAAGGGATGCATTAACCAGCAATACTACAGAAAGCAAATATTGCAGTGAATTCACCAAACATAGGTTGTGACTATCCATCTTTCCCATCCACAGCTGAGCGAGAATCTTACAAAAGACTAAAGTACGATTTAAAATGAACTCCTGTCACTGCAATAAAATCAAAACCACCAACATTTAGCAACATCGTAATAAATAGCACTTCATGCCTCATTAATACCTGATGAAAATCTTGAGTTAACTGGATGCTGTAGAAAGATGGTCTAAACATTTTCTATCACAGCAAAGCCATGAATATATTGACACTTTGACATTTATGGTATTGCTGTACTGTGTTAATGTCGTTCCCTTTACCCCAGCCTCAGATCCATTGTTGCACATGTCCTTACATAGTTCTTTCTAAACACCCTGAATGGCTATATGGAGCCAGCATAACTCACACCACAGAATGCAGAGTTCCATGTGAGTGTTAGTGTTGAATCTGGCTCACAAGGATGAAGGGACTGAGTAAAACTGAAACATCAGCTCAGGCTCAGAAAGCAAGATGTTACCAACTGGGGCTTGACAGCTTAGTTTCATTTTGACCCAACGCTAGAATTAGTCCATTGCAGCCTAACTCCAGAAACACACAAGTTAGAACTTAAAAGGAAAGGGGACGTTTCAGGACAACTACAGTGTGGTCGCTAAAGAAAATGATATTTTTGTCAAAATAATTGCTGTCATTTTCAAGTCCAGATTGTCATCCTGATAAATGGTGGCCATATTGGATCAGCTGCCCCGGACAGGGGAGTGATGGGAAAGGGAAAAATAGTTCTCCTGTTTAATGGATTCTGCAAACTGAACAATGTGGGAGACAACCTCAAGCCAGTGGTCCCGGTAAATGGATCCCCCAGGGGGTACCGACGCTTTGCCAAGGGAAGGTGAGGAGCTTTTTGCACACGGATTTGAGATGACCATTTGGCACTTCCTGTCTCAGAATGGTCTGGAGCTCCACAATGAGCTTTAGCAGGTGATTTACAAACCATGTGGTGACTGTGGTATGAAGCAATTAAGTCATAATTGATTAACATGTTAATCCCAGAGGGTGACATTTAAACATTAATCCCAGAGGGTGATGTTTAATGTGAATCCCAGAGGGTGATGTTTAATGTTTATGCCAAAAAGAATGTTGAAAAGGCAACAAAAAACATCAATCCAACAAAAAAAAAGCCATGAAATGAAGCAAAACCTAAACAAGTTGATGATGTATTTAAATCCAGTTTAGATTAGATTACTTACCCTTTTCCCTTTCAGGCGCACTGGCGGTTCCTGAGGATATCTAGAGGGAGCCTCAGAGAGATAGACCTCAACATCATCGGGCACTTCTTCCAGGAAATTTGAAGGAACTAGGCCCCTCTGGCCATTGATCTCCCCCTGTAAGTGAATGACACAACATTAGCACAAAGGACCTGATGGTGGACAGGGAGCTGATTCAGCCCATCATGCCTGTGCTAGCTCTCTAATTAATTAGACCCATACTGTTACCCCCCCAACCCCTCCACTCCCCCAGAGCCAAATCCATCCAATTCCATCCTGAAAGCCCCAGTTGGATCTTCTTGCACCGTCCTGTCAACGGGTGCCTTCCACTTCCAACAATTCATTGGAAAAATCATTCAGCTCTTTTCTTCTTGTGTTTCACTCCAGGGTCAGTTTCCAGGGAACACAGCAGCAAGCTGTTGGAAAGAAGGACATTGTCTTTTCTACATTATGGCTTTCAGGTCGGGGTAGGGGGGGGGGGGGGGGGGGAGGGGTGTAAGGGAGGAGTGTGGTGTTGGGGGAGAAATGTGGTGTGGTGTGGTGTGGGGAGGTGGGAGGTGGTAGCAGTGTGGGGGGAGGTGGTAGCAGTGTGGGGGGAGGTGGTAGCAGTGTGGGGGGAGGTGGTAGCAGTGTGGGGGGAGGTGGTAGCAGTGTGGGGGGAGGTGGGAGAGGTGTGGGGGGAGGTGGGAGCGGTGTGGGGGGAGGTGGGAGCGGTGTGGGGGGAGGTGGGAGCGGTGTGGGGGGAGGTGGGAGCGGTGTGGGGGGAGGTGGGAGCGGTGTGAGAGGAGGTGGGAGCGGTGTGGGGGGAGGTGGGAGCGGTGTGGGGGGAGGTGGGAGCGGTGTGGGGGAAGGTGGGAGCAGTGTAGGGGAGGGGGAGGGGGAAGGGGAAGGTGGGAGCAGTGTGAGGGAGGGGTAAGGGGGAAGGTGGGAGCAGTGTGGGGGAGGGGTAAGGGGGAAGGTGGGAGCAGTGTGGGGGAAGGTAGGAGCAGTGTGGGGGAAAGGGGAGGTGGGAGCAGTGTGAGGGGAGGGGAAGGGGAAGGTGGGAGCAGTGTGAGGGGAGGGGAAGGGGAAGGTGGGAGCCGTGTAGGGGAGGGGTAAGGGGAAGGTGGGAGCAGTGTGGGGGAAGGTGGGAGCAGTGTGGGGGAAGGGGTATTGGGGAGGGGGGCGGGGAGAGGGGGGAGGGATGTAGTGAGTGTTGTTAATTAAACATTTAAAACCCGAGGTGGACAGAATATTAATGGGTCTGGAGTAAAAGTGGGTAAATTGAGTTGACATACAGATCAGCCAAGAGCTGCTTAAACGTGGATAATACCAAGGGAACCAGATCAAAGTCATCTTTATGGGAGAAGTTGAACTTAACAAATGGTTTCTGAAAATGCACCTTGCACAGACTCCCGGCTATGAATTCATAAGAATTGCACTGCTCGGATTGATTCATGTTTTTGATGTCTGTGATTAGTTCCTTGGCACCACAGAACTGAAATGTTGCTAAAAAGAAACATGGAGTTCAGGTTTTCTGTTTGCCTCACAATTGTCAGGATTGAGATGCAAGAAAACCAACTTTAGCAAAGGTACAGCGACTTACACAGGATCAATAAATAAAAACGCTGCAAAGAGAACACTGGTTGGTTGGAGCATGCATGGCATGGAGCTGTGACAAGAACTATCAAATGTCACATTTAACTTGTCAAATTCAAAATGGGTAGGTCAACAAATTATTTAATAAATGTTGCATTAAATATAATAGTAGTCATTGTTGTTGTGGTTCTGTTCGCCAAGCTGGGAATTTGTCTTGCAAACATTTTGTTCCCTGTCTGGGTGAC
This sequence comes from Chiloscyllium punctatum, assembly GCF_047496795.1. Lineage (NCBI taxonomy): Eukaryota > Metazoa > Chordata > Chondrichthyes > Orectolobiformes > Hemiscylliidae > Chiloscyllium > Chiloscyllium punctatum. Next base: position 78,534,264 of record NC_092755.1, read on the forward strand.
ATCCTCAGTGCTTGGGAGCCTCCTGTGAAGCGCTTCTGTGATCTTTCCTCCGGCATTTATAGTGGTTTGTCTCTGCCGCTTCCGGTTGTCAGTTCCAGCTGTCCACTGCAGTGGCCGGTATATTGGGTCCAGATCGATGTGTTTGTTGATAGAGTCTGTGGATGAATGCCATGCCTCTCAGAATTCCCTGGCTGTTCTCTGTTTGGCTTGTCCTATAATGGTAGTGTTGTCCCAGTTGAATTCATGTTGCTTGTCGTCTGTGTGTGTGGCTACTAAGGATAGCTGGTCGTGTCGTTTCGTGGCTAGTTGGTGTTCATGGATGCGGATCGTTAGCTGTCTTCCTGTTTGTCCGATGTAGTGTTTTGTGCAGTCCTTGCATGGGATTTTGTACACTACATTAGTTTTTCTCATGTTGGGTATCGGGTCCTTTGTTCTGGTGAGTTGTTGTCTGAGACTTGCTGTTAGTTTTGTGTGCTGTTATGAGTCCTAGTGGTCGCAGTAGTCTAGCTGTCAGTTCGGAAATGCTCCTGATGTATGGTAGTGTGGCTAGTCCTTTGGGTTGCGCAACCCAAACAGAGAACAGCCAGGGAATTCCTAGAGGCATGGCACTCATCCACAGACTCTATCAACGAACACATCGACCTGGACCCAATATACCGGCCACTACTAGCCACAAAACAACACGACCAGTTATCCTTAGTAGCCACACACACAGACGACAAGCAACATGAATTCGACTGGGACAACAGCGGACAGCTCGAACTGACAACCGGAAGCAGCAGAGACAAGCCACTATAAATGTTAGAGGAAACAGCACAGAAGCGCTTCACAGGAGGCTCCCAAGCACTGAGGATGTCACCTAGACAGGGGATGAAACGTCTGCAACACAAATTCCCAGCTCCGGGAACAGAACCACAACAACAAGCACCCGAGCTACAAATCTTCTCCCAAACTTTGAGTAGTCATTGTTGGATATGATGTTCTGAGAGTGCTGGTTAGTTGAGTCTGGATCATGTTGACATAAATAGGGAAGAAGTGTTGGGTAGGCTAGAGATTATTAAGGTGGACAAATCCCCAGGACCAGATGGGATCTACCCCAGGTTGCTGAGGGAGGCGAGAGAGGAAATAGCTGGAGCCCTGACAGATATCTTTGTGGCATCCTCAAACACAGGCGAGGTGCTGGAGGACTGGAGAGTTGCTCATGTTGTCCCCCTGTACAAGAAGGGTAGTAGGGATATTCCAAATAACTACAGACCAGTGAGCCTGACATCAGTGGTGGGAAAGTTGCTGGAGAAGGTACTGAGGGATAGGGTCTATTTATATTTAGAAAATAATGGGCTTATCAGTGATAGGCAACATGGTTTTGTGCGGGGGAGATCGTGCCTTACCACCTTAATAGAGTTCTTTGAGGAAGTGACCAAGTTGATAGATGAAAGAAGGGCTGTAGATGTCATATACATGGGGCTTTAGTAAGGCGTTTGATAAGGTTCCCCATGGTAGACTAATAGAGAAAGTGAAGTCACATGGTATGCAGGGTATTCTAGCTAGGTGGATAAAGAACTGGTTGAGCAACAGGAGACAGCGAGTAGTAGTTGAAGGGAGTTTCTCGAAATGGAGAAAGATGACTAGTGGTGTTTCACAGGGGTCAGTGCTGGGGCCACTGTTGTTTGTGATATACATAAATGATCTGGAATAGGGCACTGTTGGTCTGATCAGCAAGTTTGCGGATGACGCGAAGATTGGTGCAGTAGCAGAAAGCATAAGGGACTGTCAGAGAATATAGATAGACTGGAGAGTTGGGCGGAAAAGTGGCAGATGGATTTCAATCCAGACAAATTTGAGGTGATGCATTTAGGTAAGACTAATTCTAGAGCGAATTATACAATGAACAGAAGAATCTTGGAAAAAGTTGATGGGCAGAGAGATCTGGGAGTGCAGGTCCATTGTACCCTGAAGGTTGCTGCACAAGTGGATAGAGTGGTCAAGAAGGTATATACAGGGGAACCTCGATTATCCGAACGTGACAGGCAGGCACTATTTCGTTTGGATAATCGATTATTCGGGAGTCTAATTATGCCTTTTGTCTGGGACTCTGAGTTTTTAAAATCTGCTCCTCATTCTGGAGACTGCAGCAGCGCACAGCGTGCGAGACCCCCGACCCTCCCCCCCCACCACCTACCCCGTCTGACACCCCCGCCTCCATCCAACACACCCCCGACTCCGTCCGATACCCCCACTCCCCCCGACCCTGTCTGACACCCCCCGACCTCATCCGACATACCCCCGACCCATCCGACAACCCCCGCCCCCGTCCGATACATACCCGACCCTCCGACCCCATCTGACACGCCCCCGACCCTGTCCAACACTCCCCGACCCCATCTGACGCTCTCTGACCCCCTGACCCTGTCCAACACCCCCCCGCCCCCATCCGATACACCCCCTGCCCCCGCCCCTGTCCGACACACCCCCTTCCCCCGACCCCGTCCGACACAACCCCGACCCTGTCCGACACACCCCTGACACGCCCTGACCCCATCCGACACACCCCCGACCCTATCCGACACACCCCCGAACCCCCCAACGACCCCCGACCCTATCCGACACACCCCCGAACCCCCCAACGACCCCTGACCCTGTCCGACACATCCCCTGCCCCGACCCCGTCTGACACACCCCCTGCCCCTGTCTGACACACCCCCTGCCCACGACCCCGTCCGACACACCCCCTGCCCCCGTCCGACACACCCCCTGCCCCCGTCCGACACACCCCCTGCCCCCGTCCGACACACCCCCTGCCCCCGTCCGACACACCCCCGCACCCCGACCCCGTCCGACACACCCCCTGCCCCCGTCCGACACCTCCCACCTCCCCGACCCGTCCGACAAACCCCCTGCCCACTGACCCCTTCTGAAAACCCCCCCCTCCACATGACCAAAAGGATGTGGATGCTTTGGAGAGGGTGCAGAGAAGGTTTACGAGGATGTTACCTGGTATGGAAGGTGCTAGTTGTGAAGAGAGGTTGAGTAGGTTAAGTTTATCTTCATTAGAATAAAGGAGTTTGAGGGGGACCTGATTGAGGTTTAAAAAATCATGAAGGGTATAGACAGGGTGGATAGAGATAAGTTTTTTCCCAGGGTGAAGGATTCAATAAGGAGAGGGGAGAGGTCACGCTTTCAAGGTGAGAGGTGAAAAGTTTAAGGGGGATACACGCGGTAAGTATTTCACACAGAGGGTGGTGGGTGTCTGGAACACGTTGCCAGCAGAGGTGGGAGAGGCAGGCACGGTAGATTCATTTAAGATGTGTCTGGACAAGTGCATGAGTAGGTGGGAAACAGAGGGATACAGATGCTTAGGAATTGGACGACAGGTTTAGACAGTAGATTTGGATCGGCTCAGGCTTGGAGGGCCGAAGGGCCTGTTCCTGAGGTGTAAGTTTTCTTTGTTCTTTGACTTATTAAGGAGATTGACTGGGATTGTGTTACCAGTTCCCGTGAGTCAATGGAAATTGGAGAGGAAATTATATGAATTATTTTTTCTTGTTTTCTGTCCCTCATTTCAAATCAACTTTGTTGTCCCAATGTGATTCACAACCATTTGAAAGATGGTAACATGGAGAAAAGCAGCAAGCAACTGTTCATCCACCATTTGAAATACACAAGATTTCCACATGATGAAGGTAATTTCCTTTTTCAGTTCAATAAAACAGTGGCATCTTTTGGCTTATTTTAAATATTTGTTCTTGATTAACCTACATAATAAAATCCATCTTCATCCAGTTCTCCCCAGACACTGATGATATCCCCCGCACAAAACGTTAATTCAGCCTGAAACAGAAATGGGAACTGTATTTGACACAGTCCTCTCTGATAACATACATTTTGTATTATTTTTGTGTCTGTTCTTTGATTACTACATCCAGAGAGGAGGGAAGTTGTAGCAAATTGGACCTCAGCTTGTAGCTGCAAACTCTGACATTCCACCCTCTGTGGATAAACCTACATTTATATGGATCCTTACACAATGTAATAACTTCATTAACTGTCATTTGCAGAATGACTTCAATTTTCACAGTGTCTTTCATAACCTCAGGATATTCCAAAGTGCAGCATATTATTTAAATAGAGAAAGACCGCAGAGTGCGAGGACACAGAGGAATCTGTTCCCTGTAGACAAATCAACAAAAAAGATCATAACTGGGAAGACAAAAGAACATAAGAGGTAGGAGCAGGAGTAGGCGGTCTGGCTGTTCAATAAGATCATGGCTGATCTTTCCATGACCTCAGCTCCAGTTACCCGCCCACTCACCATAACATGAACACGATCCACCATTTTGATTAGCTCCCTTGTTGCTCACTCATGAATACACCCATTTTCTCTTGTACACGCCTTTCATTTACACCTATTTAACACGTCAATCTCTCCTTTACTACCATTGACACTCCCTTTGACCTTTGCTCTGGACATCCTCATAATCTGCCTCAGTCACTCCTCCTCCATCTATCAACGGCATTAAAAATGTATTTTTCAGCCCCCTCCTCCCCCCTGCCCCTTCAGTTCTAAAGAAGAAAAACTGGACTCAAAACATTAACTCTGTTTCTCAGTCCACACATGCTGTGAGACGTGCTAAGTTTCTCCAGCAATGTTAGATTTTATTTCAGATCTCCAGCATCTACAAGATGTTGCTTTTACATGAAGGAATTATCCAATTAATCCCATTCCCCTGCAAATCTTTCCTTTACAAATATTCTTCCAATTCCCTCTTGAAAGGTCTGGTTAGAGCAGGTTAGAGATCACAGCAATAACTTTTTACAACTGGACCTTACACCTTACACCTTCATATTTATCATGGGAAAAAAGCAAGGATAAACAAGATTAACTTTGCTCTTTTGTTGAAATGATAGCGTTGGTTAGAAAGACACCTTAAATATGAATGTTTTTTTGTACAGAGCTTGGGAATAGTTTGAGAAAGACTCAGGGCTAGTGGGTAATAGCATCACACACAGTAACACAGACACAGAGACTAAAACTTGGGGAGATGCAGGTTCAGTGGCTGCTGGTGGTATTTAATTTCGATTAATCAACAAAATATCTGCAATCAGAAACCAGTCTCAGTAATAATGAGCACAAAATGATCATTAATTGTTATAAAAGCCCATCTGGATCAGTAAAGTGCTTTAGGAGAGGAACCTGCCATTGCTACCCAGTCTGGCCTGTACATTTCAAAGGCAGTAAGGGAGGAACTCTCTCCCAGTGACAGACACATGCCGTGAAACAATGATGTGAAAAGGAAGCTGATCTGAACAGGGTACCTCCACATCGACATTTGGTGAGCTCTCCCTTGGGTCATAATCGTATAACGCCACCATTCTCCGGGTGGTGACTGAGTGCTGCTGGCTACTCCTCCTGTTCCTCTCTATCATAAAACACACAGGAAACACAGGCTTTTACAAAAACATACACAGACACGATGGGTGTCAAATACCACCATTTCCTCCCCCATCCCATCAATCCCATCCCCAGCATTTTGAGAATCAATCTGTAGTTTTATGGAGAACAACAAGAATTGTTGATTTGATAAAGACCGAATATCAGCACCTGGGAAGGTTAGAGACACGAACCAGGGAATAGTACCTTCCAAATCCCTCTGCCAGTCAGAGGTAGGGAGAGGGGAAGATGGTCCTGTATCCCCAGACCCAATCATTTTGTCATTCCAGATAATGTTAGCAAGGAGCTCCTCCTGATCTGTCCAGCCAATGGGAACCTCTCCTTCTGATGAAAGGTGTAGTTGCTGCTGTCACGTAGGAGGCACAGCTGCCACCTTGTGCACAGCAAGATCCCACAAACAGTAATGTAACCGTTCGTAGTTTTCATTGAGGGACAGTTATGACTCCAGAACAACATGGAGACCTTTTTCAGACAGTGTTGTGGGATCTGTCATGTTCACCCTGGAGGTTAAAGTGGGGCATGGGTTTCACATCAGCTGCTGGGACAGCTCAGCCCCCTTTCAGTACTGCCCAGGAGTGACGTACACACACACACACACACTCACATACACTCACACTCTTACACACACACACACTCTCACACACACATACACTCACACACTCTCTCACACACATACACACACACACTCTCTCACACACTCTCATACACACTCACACACACTCACTCTCACACACACAGACACACACACACACTTACTCACTCTCACACACACAGACACACACACTCACACACACACATACTCTCTCACACATACAGACACACACTCACTCACACAGTCACTCACACACACACTCTCACACCCACATTCACTCACACACACAGACACACAAACTCTCACACACGCAGACACACATACACATACTCTCTCTCACACACACACACACACACTCACACACACACAAACTCTCTCACACACGCAGACACACACACATACTCTCTCACACACACACAGACACACACTCTCACACACTCATACTCTCACTCTCACACACACAGTCTCACTCACTCACACACTCTCTCAATCACACACACACTCTCTCACTCTCACATACACACTCTCACACTCTCACATACTCACACATACATTCCCTCACTCTCACCCTCACACACTCTCACTCTCACATACACACTCTCACTCTCACATACACACTCTCACTTCCACATATACACTCTCACTCTCACACACTCACTCACACTCACACTCTCACACTCACAGATACACATTCTCACTCTCATACTCACTCACACACACACTCACATACACACTCAGACTCTCACTATCACATACACACTCACTCTTACATACACACTCTCACTCTCACATACACACTCTCACTTTCTCACACACACTCTTACATACACACTCACACTCTCACATACACACTCACACTCTCACACATTCACCCTCTCACTCTCACACATACACACTCACACACACTCTCACTCTCACACATACACACTCTCACTCTGACACGTACACACACACACACACACACTCACTCTCACACTCTCACATACACACTCACACTCTCACACATTCACCCTCTCACTCTCACACATACACACTCACACACACTCTCACTCTCACACATACACACTCTCACTCACATACACACTCTCACTTTCACACACACACACACACACACTCTCTCTCACATACACACTCTCACTCTCACAAATACACACACACACTCTCACACTTACACACTCTCATATACACACTCTCACTCTCACATATACACCCTCTCACTCTCACACATACACACTCACACACACTCTCACTCTCACACATACACACTCTTACATACACACTATCACATACACACTCACTCATACATACACACACACACTCTCACACTTACACACTCTCACATACACACTCTCACTCTCACACATACACCCTCTCACTCTCACAAATACACACTCACACACACTCTCACTCTCACACATACACACTCTCACATTCACAGTCTCACTCTCTCACACACACACACACACACTCACTCTCACACACTCTCACACTCACACATACACACTCACACTCTCACACATACACCCTCTCACTCTCACACATACACACTCACACACACTCTCACTCTCACACATACACACTCACACACACTCTCACTCTCACACATACACACTCTTACATACACACTCTCACTCTCACATACACTCACACACACATACACACTCTCACTCTCACTCTCACACATATACACTCTCACTCTCACACATACACACTCACACACACTCTCACTCTCTCTCTCACACACTCACACTCTCACATACACACTCACACTCTCACACATACACCCTCTCACTCTCACACATACACACTCACACACACTCTTACTCTCACACATACACATTCTCACTCTCACATACACACTCTCACTTTCTCACACACACACACACTCACTCTCTCACATATACACTCTCACTCTCACAAATACACACACACACTCTCACTCTCACACATACACACTCTCACATACACACTCACACTCTCACATATACACCCTCTCACTCTCACACATACACACTCACACACACTCTCACTCTCACACATACACATTCTCACTCTCACATACACACTCTCACTTTCTCACACACACACACACTCACTCTCTCACATACACACTCTCACTCTCACAAATACACACACACACAATCTCACTCTCACACATACACACTCTCACACATACACACTCACACACACACTCTCACACACTCACACTCTCACATACACACTCACACTCTCACATATACACCCTCTCACTCTCACACATACACACTCACACACACTCACACTCTCACATACACACTCACACTCTCACATATACACCCTCTCACTCTCACACATACACACTCACACACACTCTCACTCTCACACATACACACTTTTACATACGCACTATCACATACACACTCACTCATACATACACACTCTCACACTCACACATACACCCTCTCACTCTCACACATACACACTCACACACCCTCACACTCTCTCACATACACACTCTCACTTTCTCACACACACACACTCACTCTCTCACATACACACTCTCACTCTCACAAATATACACACACACACTCTCACTCTCATTACACACTCTCACATACACACTCTCACTCTCACACATACACACACACTCACTCTCACACACTCACTCTCACACATACACACACACACTCTCACACATACACACTCTTACATACACACTCTCACTCTCACATACACTCACACACACATACACACTCTCACTCTCACACATATACACTCTCACTCTCACACATACACACTCACACACACTCTCACTCTCTCTCTCACACACTCACTCTCACATACACACTCTCACTCTCACACATACACACACACTCACTCTCACACACTCACTCTCACACATACACACACACACTCTCACACATACACACTCTTACATACACACTCTCACTCTCACATACACTCACACACACATACACACTCTCACTCTCACTCTCACACATACACACTCTCAGTCTAACATACACACCCTCACTCTCCCACATAAACACTCTCACATACACACTCTCACACACACACTCACACACACACACACACACACACTCTCACTTACACACTCACTCTCTCACACATACACACTCTCACTTTCTCACACACACTCTTACACACACACTCTCACTCTCACAAATACACACACACACACTCCCACTCTCACACATACACACTCTCACATACACACTCACACACACACACTCACACATACACACTCTCACTCTCACACATACACACACACACACACTCTCACTCTCACACATACACACTCTTACATACACACTCTCTCACTCTCACATACACTCACATACACACTCTCACTCTCACACATACACACTCTCACTCTAACATACACACTCTCACTCTCACATATACACTCTCTCACTCCTACATACACACTCTCACACACACCCTCACATACACACTCTCACACAACCCCCACGCACACTCCCCCCAAACCCCACAATCACCTCCCACACCAACGCCCACGCACACTCCCCCCAAACCCCACAATCATCTCCCACACCAGCCCCACCCACACTACCCCCATACCCCACAATCACGTCCCACTCCATCCCCCACCCCTACACCCCCACAAACCGCACAATCACTTCCCACACCAATCCCCACCCACGCTCCCCCAAACACCACAATCTCCTCCCACACCACCCCCTCACCCACGCTACCCCCCAAACCCCACAACGTCCACCCTCCACCCACACTCTAACATACACACTCTCACTCTCACATATACACTCTCTCACTCCTACATACACACACTCACACACACCCTGACATACACACTCTCACACAACCCCCACGCACACTCCCCCCCCAAACCCCACAATCACTTCCCACACCACCCATCACCCACACTCCCCCCCAAACCCCACCCACACCCACCCCCCACACCCCACAATCACCACCCACACTCCCCCCCAAATCCCACAATCACCACCCACACTCTCCCCCCAACCCCATAATCACCACCCACACTCCCCCCCAAACCCCACAATCATCTCCCACACCACCACCCCCACCCACACTCCCCCCCAACCAAACCCCACAATCACCTCCCACACCACCCCCACCCACACTCCCCCCAACCAAGCCCCACAATCACCTCCCACACCACCCTCCCACCCACACCCACATCCCAAACCCCACAATCACCATCCACACTCCCCCCAAACCCCACAATCACCTCCCACACCACCCCCTCAGCCACACCCACTCCCCAAACCCCACAATTACCTCCCACACCACCCCCCACCCACACTCCCACCCCAAACCCCACAATCACCTCCCACACCACCCCCTCAGCCACACTCACTCCCCAAACCCCACAATTACCTCCCACACCACCCCCCACCCACACTCCCACCCCAAACCCCACAATCACCTCCCACACCAACCCCCCACCCACACCCACCCCCGAACCCCACAATCACCTCCCACACCATCCCCCACCCACACTCCCCCCCATACCCCACAATTACCTCCCACACCAACCCCCACCCACACTCCCTCCCAAACCCACAATCAATCCCACAACATCCCCCCACCCACTACCCCCAAACCCCACATTCAACTCCCACACCACCCCCATCCCCTATCCCCCCCAAACTCCACAATCACCTCCCACATCATCCCCAACCCACACTCCCCCCATCCCCACAATTACCTCCCACACCACCCTCCACCCACACTCCCCCCCAAAACCCACAATCACCTCCCACACCCCCCCCCACCCACAGCCACCCCCCAAACCCCACAGTCACCTCCCACACCATGCCCCCCACCCACACTGTCCCCACAACCCACAATCACCTCCCACACCACCCCCGACCCACACACACCCCCCAACCCCACAATCACCTCCCACACCACCCCCCGACCCACACCCACCCCCCAAACCCCACAATCACCTCCCACACCACACCCCATCCATACCTTGACATCCCCACCCCATGTCCTCCCACCCACACACATAGCCCCCCACTCCCAGAGACTCCCCCACAGCCACTCTGTGTAAAAGGTGGAATAGGATTGAAAATACAAAATAAACAACTTTGCCCTTCGACCACCCAAAGCCAAATCCACACACTCAAACTCAAACAAAACAAATGGCATACAACTGACATTGAACAAGTGAGATTCCACAGACCTCGTTTAGACTTGCGGGATTTGCGGTTAACAGAGCGTGTGGTCTCTTTCTCACGTTCAGAATTCACTTCAGGAAAGGGGTGCGTTCAAATAAAAACAAACAACAAGAGAAGACATGAAGCAACCAGAGGATTTGCTGTGACAGCTTCAACCGTGTAAAATAACATGTTCATAGACTGTCAGAATGAAAGCACAATGTACCTGGAAAGGCAACGGAATTCGTCAGGAGGGGGAAGAGACCGGGTTCACACTGTGACCGTGCTCATGGGGAATGGGCAGCCTGCTACACACTCATCTGATAGGACTCAGCTCAGTAACACAGTGAGTTGCTGAGAGTAAGCATCAGGAGCCTGATGTAGTGTGCAGAGCCATTATCCAGGCCATTCCCACATCCCATCACTGTGCTGTGGGTCTAACACCCATCACATGACAGCCAGCTGTGTAATAAAATGCCGAGGGTCTCAGTCAGGGTCACTCGCTGTGTGTTTCCCTCTAAAGCATCAAACTGACATCTGGATAAGATTCAGGGAGACATAACATCTCAAGTATGTGCATCCAATCAGTGTGGAGTGCTGATCTGGACCAGGGTCTGAAAAGGCGGCAAATGAATGCAGAGGGAGTCGGTCAGGACACACTGTCTGAAGTTGACCATGAGCAATACCAATTTTCTCCACAGGAGTGTTGAGGGGAAGGTAACCCCGTTTCACCAGCTCATCCACCATCTCCTCATCATCAGCCTGGATCTCCGACACCATGTTACACGGAATCAGACCCACTCTGCCATTCCTCTCCCCATGGTAGAACCCATCCACATCCTTCGACCCATGGACCTGCCAAACAGAACACAGCTCATCACAGAACAGGCCAGCAGACTCTGGCACAGAACCACACCCACTCTCACACTCACTCACTTACACACTCTCACACTCACTCACACACACTCACTCACTCACACTCCCGCACTCACTCACTTACACACTCACTCAAACACTCACTCACTTACACACACACACTCATTCACACTCACTCACTCACACTCTCTCACACTCACTCTCACTTACACACTCACTCACTTACACTCTCACACACTCTCTCACACACACACTCACTCACACTCACACTTACACACTCTCACTCACACTCACTCTCACACATATACACGCTCACACACACTCACTCTCACACACACTCACTCTCACGTACTCACTCTCACACCTTGCCTGTGATGGACACAGTTGGTGATGGAGAAGACACTACAAATCATTATCGAGGGCAAAATAAAGTTAGAATCAGGAAGTGAAGTAAAGACTAAGGAAGGAGGGGATTTGTTTAAAAACAAATTGCCCGATTGGCCCGTTTGGGTGGAGGGAACAGCAGGTTGATCAAAGTGGTGTAGCAGATGTGTACAGAGAGTCTCTGAAGGGATTGGACAAGAGACCCTGCTGAATGTCTGGCCAGATCAGAGCACATGGAATTCAGGGAGAGCCCACTGGTGTGGGTAAGAGAGCAGAGGGAGGCGGGGGATGTTTTTCACACTGCAAGTTGGTTTACTGTGATATTCAACAAGAGGCTGTGTTGGGCCCACTGCTCCCTGTGGTGTTTATACCTGCCCCAGTTTGTAAACAGAACAATCCCTGGTACACACCAGCTAAGATCTGAATGCATTCAAAATAGTTCACACAAGGTCTCCCAGGATTGAATCAACTTTGGGAATGAAGAACCCTGGGAATGAGGGCAGGCTGGATAAGTTTGGCCTTCTCTCCATGGAAGAGAGAAGGTCAGGAAGGGAGTGAAGAGAGGTTTTTAAGATGGAGGGATTCTGGGACATTTACTGGAGTGAGTCATGAACGCAAGGCCACACACTGAAAACCACTGCCAAAGACATGGAAGGAAGATGGTGGGAGATATTTTCAGAGTTGCCAGGTATAGAGCGCTGTCCTGTAAAGATTTACAAATGGATTCCATCACCAATTTTAAAAGGAAACAGACAGTACCAGAGGATGAGAAATTGACAGGGTTATAAGAGGCAGGAAAATGGGACGAAACAAACATGTTTATTCTAAGAGCCAACACTGGCACAAGGGGCTGAATGGTCTTTTTTTATTTCTGTATGTTTCTCTGATTGTATGACAATGAATTCCCACTCTGTTTTCAACCATATGGCAGGTTTGTAAATCCAGCTCAATAATCTTGTCCTAATCACTATATCTTCGAGGAGAAAGTGAGGACTGTAGATGCTGGAGATCAGAGCTGAAAATGTGTTGCTGGGAAAGCGCAGCAGGTCAGGCAGCATCCAAGGAACAGGAGAATCGACGTTTCGGGCATGAGCCTGAAGAAGGGGCTCATGGCTGAAACGTCGATTCTCCTGATCCTTGGATGCTGCCTGACCTGCTGCGCTTTTCCAGCAACACATTTTCAGCTAATTACTATATCCCCTAGTTTTCTCCAATAATCTCCTGCACAGACTCTAATCAGAGTAGTTTCACACTTCCCAAACCCACTCACTTCACACTGACAATGAGTTAAACGCCGCAGTCTCTCTTGGGCAAGGGAGTGTGAAGAGGGACAGCACTATCTGAGTTCAGAGGTGACATTGGCTTCAGCAGCTGATCAGCTGAAGGGGATGAGCCATTCCATAAGACCATCAGACATAGAAGTAGAAATTAGACTGTTCTGCCCATTGAGCCTGCTCCATCATTCTGTCGTGGCTGATAGGTTTTTCAACCCCATTCTCCCACTTTCTCCCCATAACCTTTGATCCCCCTTGACAATCAACAGCCTATCTACCTCTGTCTTAAATATCCTCAGTGACCTGGCCTCCATAGCCCTGTGGCAGTGAATTCCACAGATTCCCCACTCTCTGACTGAAGGTTCTCCTTATCTCCATTCTACAGGGTCTTCCCTTTACTCGAAGGCTGTGCCCTCGGGTCCTAGTCTCTCCTCCCAATGGAACCATCTTCCCAACATTTACTCTATCCAGGCCATTCAGTATTCTGTAAGTTTCATTTAGGTGCCCCCTCATCCTTTTAAGCTCCATTGAGTACAGTCCCAGAGTCCAGCTGAAGAGGTTGACCTGTTCGTGTAACAGAAGGTGCTTTTGGAGCTGGTATGGGTTTAAAAGGTGAGCTCAGGACAGTTAGAATAAAATCAGTGCCAAGAGAGTGGAGTTCCTCTGAGGGCCGGAACATGATACTGGGATCCTCACAACACTGGGTACAGTTTTGGTCTCTGTATGTGAGGAAGGATGTTCTGACGATGGAGAGAGTGCAGCGAAGATTTCTCAGACCAATTCCTGGGATTGCAGCACTGATGGATGAGGAGAGACTGGGTCAGTTAGGACTAAACCTTAGAAGAATATGGGATGGGTGTTCTCATAGAAACGTATAAAATCCTATCAGGACCAGACAGGGTAAAAGTTAAAGGGGGGAGGGTTCAGAAGAGCTGATTAAAATTTCCAGAACAAGAACTAGGTCAGAGTGTGGAAAGGATGAGGAATCTAACCTCAGGCACAGCAGATAAGGAGAAGCCGGCGCAGTCAGTACCAGACTGAGGATGTTGTACTTACATTGCATAGTGTACAAAACAAGGAAAATGAGCTCGTAACACAGACTGAAATTGGCTGATTCGATGTTATAGGTATCGCAGAGAGGGGGCTGTGAGGGAATTAGGGCTGGGAATGAAATACCCAAAGATCTGTGTCCTATTGAAAGGACAGGCAGATGGGCATGGGTTGCCTTGTTAGTAAGGGATTAAACTGAAGTCACTAGCAAGAAGTGACATCAGTTCAAAGGGTGTAAGTGAAGAGTTTAGGAACCAGGAAAGGAAGATGACCTTAACGGGAGTCATGTACAGGCCTCCTAGCAGTAGTCAGGATGTGGGGCAGAAAATAAATCAGGGGTTAGAAAAGGCATGTCAGAAAGGCACAATTCCAACAATCATAGGGGACTTTGATATGCAAATAGAATTCATGGAATGTCTATGAGATTTCTTTGCAGCAGCTTGTGGTAGAGCCCAATAGGCAACAAGGAGCCTTAGATTTGGTGATGTGTAATGAGGGAGACTTGATTTGGGAGCAGAAAGTGAAGGAACCCCCAGAGGAAGCACTGACGGTAGAATTCACCCTGCAATCTGAGAGAGAGAAGTTGCAGTCGGATGTAATAGGATTCCAACTGAGTAAAAGGGAACTACAAAGGCATAAGGGAGGAGCTGGCCAGAGTTGATTGAGGAAGAGGCCTAACAGGGAAGACCATGCAGCAGCAAGGGAAAGTGTATTGCATAGTACTTAATCAGGAGTAAATCTGCATTCGAGTTACATAAGAAGCTCTTCTGGGAAGGGCAGCTAATAGGGAAGACCATGCACCAACAAGGGAAAGGGTTCCTGAGGGGCAATTCGGGAGGCACAGCAGAAATTCATCCCAAGAAAGAGGGAGAGAGGATGAGGCAACCATAGCTGACAAGGGGAAGTCAGAGACAGCAGGAAAGCAAAAGATAAAGCATACAATGCGGTGAAAGTTAGTGGGAATCCAGAGGATTGGAAGGCCATTAAAAACCAGGATAACTGTAAAAGAAACAGGATGGAGAAGATGAAATATGAGAGTAAGCTAGGAAGGAATATAAAAGAAGATTGCTCGAGTTTTTTTAATAGATATCTAAAAAGTAAGAGAGGCAAGAATGGACATTGGATGCCAGAAAACGAGGCTAGAGAATTAGAACAGGGAACAAAGAAATGGTGGAGGAACCGAATCGGCACTTTGCATTAGCATTCATGGTAGAAGACCCAAGTAGCATGCCAGACCTTAAAAAGAGAGAGAGTCAGGGAGGAGAGGTGAGTATAGTGACCATCACTAAGGAGAAGGTGCTGGGGAAGCTGCAAGGTCTGAAGGTGGATAAATCACCAGACAGGGTGGGCTACACCCGAGGGTTCAGAAGGAGACACCTGCAGAATAAGTGGAGACATTGATGGCGATCTTTCAGGACTCACTAGAATCAGGGAGGGTCCCAGAGAATTGGACAATGGTTAATGTAACCCCTCCCTGTTTAAGAAGGGAGGGAGGCAGAAGACAGGAAGCTATAGTCCAGTTAGCTCGACCTCAGTCATTGGTAAGATTTGAGAGTCCGTCATTAAGGATGTGATTGTGGAGTACTTGGAAGTTCATGGTAAAGTAGGGCAGAGTCAGCACGACTTTATCAAGGGGACGTCCTGCCTGAGAAACCTGTTAGAATTCTTTGAGGAGTTAATGAGCAAATTAGACAAAGCAGAGTGAGTGGGTGTGATCTATTTGGATTTGCAGAAGGCCTTTGACAAGGTGCTGTACAGGAGGCTGCTAAATAAGATAACAGCCCATGGTGTTAGGGGCAAGGTACAGGCATGGACAGAGGATGAGCTGACTGGCAGAAGGCAGAGGGTGGGGTTAAAGGGGTCTCTATCAGGATGGCAGCTGGTGCTAGTGGAATTCTGCAGGGGTCAGTGTTGGGTCCATGACTATTCACGTGATACACTAACACCCTGGACAAGCGATTGTGGGTATTGTTGCTAAGTTTGCAGATGACACAAAGATAGGTGGAGGATGGGTAGTGTTGAGGAAGTGGAGGGACTGCAGAAGGTCTCAGGCAGGCTGGGAGAGTGGGCAAGGAAGTGGCAGATGGAATACAATGTGGGAAAGTGTGAGGTGATGCACTTTGGTAGGAAGTGTAGAAGTATAGACTATTTTCTAAATGGGAAAAGCTTCAGAAATCTGAAGCACAAAGGCACCTGGGAGTCCTGGTCCAGGATTCTCTTAAGGTTAACAGGCAGGTTCAGTTGGCATTCAGGAAGGTGAATGCAATATTAGCACTTATTTCAAGAGGGCTACAAGAGTAGAGATGTCCTGCTGAGGCTGTAAAAGGCTCTGGTCAGACTGCATTTGGAACATTGTGAGTAGTTTTGGGCCCTGTATCTAAGGAAGGATATGTTGGTATTGGAGGGGGTCCTGAGGAGGTTCACAAGAATGATCCTGGGATGAAGGGTGCATCATTTGCGGAGCAGTTGAGGACTCTGGGGCTGTACTCAATGGAGTTTAGAAGGATGAGGAGAGAGCTGACTGAAACATACAGAATACTGAGAGGCCTGGACAGAGTGGACGTGGAGAAGATGTTTCCAGTCGGAGAGACTCGGACCCAAGGGCCCAGCCTCAGAGTGAAGGGACGACCCTTTAGAATGGAGAATAGGAGGAATTTCTTCAGTCAGAGGGTGGTGACTCTGTGCGACTCCTTGCTGCAGAGGGGGCTGTGGAGGCCAATTGATTGAGTGTGTTTAAGACAGAGATAGACAAGTTCCTGATTGGTAACGGGATCAAAGGTTACAGGGAGAAGGCAGGGGAATGGGGTTGAGAAACATTTCAGCAATGCCAGAGCAGATCCGATGGGCCAAATGGCCTAATTCTGTGCCTTTAGCGTATGGTCTTGAACACAGGAGGGATGTTCCTGATTACTGAGGAGCCCAGAACCAGGGGATCACATTCCAAGGATACAGGGCAGCTCATTTCAGACTGAGATGGGGAGAGATCTCTTCACCAAGAGAATGGGGAGCTGTGGAATTCTCTGCCACAGGAAGCAGTTGAAGTTCTGTGGAGGACGCAGGTACAGGGAACTGAGTTGGATGATCCTTTGAGCCTGTGTGATGGAGCTCAATGGTATGGGACAATATGTCATCCAATGATGCCCCCAGGACAATGATACTTGGATGAGGAAGAGTTCAGGAAAACATCTCTGTGATTCCCACAGATCCTCTGATTGAAATGGAAAGCTAACACATGCAGCCCCAGTGGACGAGTCAGTAGGGAGGAGGAAGGGGCTATTACACACAGATGGTCTCGTGTGAGCAGTGTCAGTGGGTCCAGACATTGTCTGGTGAGCAGGGTCAGACACTGTCCAGGTGAGCAGGGTCAGACACTGTCCAGGTGAGCAGGGTCAGACACTATCCAGGTGAGCAGGGTCAGTGGGTCCAGACATTGTCTGGTGAGCAGGGTCAGACACTGTCCAGGTGAGCAGGGTCAGACACTATCCAGGTGAGCAGGGTCAGACACTGTCCAGGTGAGCAGGGTCAGACACTGTCCAGGTGAGCAGGGTCAGACACTATCCAGGTGAGCAGGGTCAGTGGGTCCAGACACTGTCCAGGTGAGCAGGGTCAGACACTGTCCAGGTGAGCAGGGTCAGACACTGTCCAGGTGAGCAGGGTCAGACACTGTCCAGGTGAGCAGGGTCAGTGGGTCCAGACATTGTCTGGCTGAATGTCATTCCTGTCTCTCCTGTGGTGGGACAAAGTGGAAACCTGATTGGGAGATGGTGGGGGATCGGATATGGAATACGGGAAAGATGGACTTGGACTGAGAGGTAACTGCACCTTGAAGATAAAGTAAAATAAAGCTGAAAAAGATCAGCCTGAAGAAAGGAATCAAACAACAAACAAATCTAATGCAATTAACAGTTGGAAAACTGGAAAAGTTTGCAAATTATTTTAAAATTGTTAACCAGATAAACTGACACAGAACAGCAATGTAACACAGGGATGGGTATCTAAGAGAAAGAAAGAACATGGGAACAGCGGCAGGCCATTCAGCCCCTTGAGCCTGTCCTGCTATCATTCAGTGTGATTGTGGGTGATCTTCAACTCCACCTCCCCACCCAAACCCTGGATTCCCTGAGAGAGGAAACTTCATGGAGTTATCATCCTCTCCAGGCCCTTCACACGATAAAACAAATACAGAGTCCTTGGTTAATCGGAGCAAACAGAGGTCATGGACCTGCCGAGTGCTTTTGGCATTTTCTGCATTTGTTTCAGGTTTCCAGTATCTGCGAGATCTCACAGTATGTTACCTTGATTATTTGACCTTCTTTGAAGGGCAGTTCTTCGTCAGCAGCATCAGGATTGGGTGACATTGATAAAGGATCATAATCAAAAAGAGCGACGAAAATCCTGGGCAGGACATCCTCACTGCAAACATCGCCCTCAGAGTCTGGGGAGAGGCGCTCCCGAGCACAGGACCTGGCTGAGAGACGTACACACTCAGACCGACTGAGAGACTGCACAGAATCAGAAACACTGCACTTGCTGTCAACATCACAACCTTCGCAAACACAACTTCACAAGAAGACATCCCAAAGTATGTCATAGAATATGTCACACTTTGCAAAGTATAGATATTTTTGTAACATCGGAAATGCCACAGTCAATTTGTGCACAGCAAGATCCCATTAAAAAGCAATACGATTACAATCATCTCTCTTATTGATGCTGTTATGATCCCAGTTGCTGGTAAGATGGGACAAGTCAGATCCCAGAGTAAATCCTGATTTGCTGGAGGCCTGTTTCATTGTTGAATTTGTTTACTGTGATGGGCAGTGACTGAACATGTTCACAAGAGGCTGCCAGTGTACATTTAACAAAAGAACACCAACACATATTACATATAAAAACAAAAAACACTTTAGAAGAATTATTTGAAGTAGTGTTATTATAAATAACAGAGATAAATATTTAACCCTTTTATATGTGCACCAACCTCACAGATGCTCTCACTCCAGTGAAAGGTCCAACCTGTTTTCATTTGGAAACTCCTTGTTCAATGGGCATGGTAATAATTACTTTCCTTCCAGCAAACATCTGCAATCGCCCAACACTTTTTCTCTTTAATTACTGTCTCCTCATGAAACACTTCAACAAACTGCTAACACAGCTCACTTATCCCTGAACATGTGTTTTAAAACTTGTGCATTTAACAGCCTTATAGGATTTGATCTGATCATTATTGTCACATGTTCTGAGATACAGTGAAAAGTATTGTTTTCTATGCTATCCAGGCAAATCATATCTTAAATACATCAGACTGCAGAATACAGTGTTACAGCTACAGAGAAGGTGCAGAGAAAGAGCAACGCTAATATATGAGAGGGCCGTTCATAAATCTGATAACAGCGGGGAAGAAGCTGTTCTTGAATCTGTTGAAACTTTTATATCTTCTGCTGATGGAAGAGAGTGGCAGAGAATATTTCTGGGGTGGGAGGGGCATTTGATGATGTTGGCTGCTTTCCCGGGACAGCCGGAAGTGTAGGCGGAGTTAATGGATGGGAGGCTGGTTTGCGTGATGGACTGGGCTGTGTTCACAATTTCCTGGGGCCTTTGGCCATACCAAGCTGTGATTCATCGAGGGAGAGATTGTTGTCTTTACCCCATGCGCTAACCTGCCTCTCTCTCTCTATTCGGTCTCATCATTTTTTGAGATCCAATCCACTTCTGTGGCGTCATCAACAAATTTATAAATCGGGTTAGAGCTGAATTTGGTCACAGAGTCGGGAGTGTATGAGGAGTACAGTAAGGGGCTGAGTACGCAGCCTTGGGGGGGGGGGGGGGGGGGGGGGGGGCTTGTATTGAGGATTATCGTGGAGGCAGGTTTTGTCGCCTGTCCTTACTGAGTCTGTGACTCAGAAAATCAAGGATCCAGTTGCAGAGGGGCAGCAGGGTCCTACATCTCAGAGTTTGGAGAGGCGTTTTGTTGGAATCATGGTGCTGAAAACAGAGCTAAAGTTCATAAATAGGAGGCTGACTTAGGTGACCTTGTAATTCATATGTTCCAGTGATGAGTGTTGGGTTGGGGAGATGGTGTTTGCTTGTGGACCCATTGTGACAGTAGGTGAATTGTAGTGGGACAAGGCAGTCTGAGAGGCTGGAGTTGTTGTGGGCCATGACTGATCTTTCAAAGCACTTTGTAATGATGGATATCAGAGCCACTGGCTGCAAATCATGAAGATGGACGGCTTGATTTTTTCCTTGGCCCTGGGATGATAGTGGTCTTCTTGGAGCAGGTGGGAACCTCACATTGTAGTACAGAGAGGTTAACGATATCTCCCTCTATAAACCAAAATAAAAAAGGTCCTCATCTATTATAGTTTGAAGCCTTCTGATATTGGAATCGTTCTCTTAGACATTTCTCAGCCAATCAGGACTTACTTTCTTCTGCCTTGATTTTTTTTGGAAACTGTTAAACTGTAGCATTGATCTTCTAGGTGTTTTTTTTTACTCTGAATGACCTCGTTCTCTCTTGGAGAGAAACTTGCACATTCAGTGACCTTCTGGATGGATCTGTCCCTCTTTCTAAAAGGAAACTAGTTTCTGTCTCTGCCTTCAGGTTTCAGGAGATGTGCTGTTGCTGGACAACACCCAATATTCCACACACCCCACCACCCAGGAAATTGATAGTCCATTACACAAAAAGAATGTAGCACTATCCACAGGGTCACCGACACCCAGGGACAGTGAATTGTGGAAATGAATATTTCCTCGAATCCCTACAGTGTAGAAACAGGCCCTTTAGTCCAACAGATCCACACTAAACCTCCAAACAGTAACCCACCCAAACTCATTACTCTACATTTACCCTTGATTAATGCTCCTAACCTACATATCCCTGAACACTATAGGCAATTTAGAATGGCCAATTCACTCGAACCTGCACATCTTTGGACTGTGGGAGGAAACCACAGCACTCAGAGGAAACCCACACGAACACAGGGAGAATGTACAAACTCCACACAGACAGTTGGAATCGAACCTGGGTCCATGGTGCTGTGAGGCAGCAGTGCTAACCACTGAGCCACCATGCAGCCCATTTCCTGTCAATATCCTTTTGAATTGTACCCAGTTTCTGCCCAGGTGGGGGAACAGATGGCCAGAAAGGGCATACTCCACAAAATCCCTGT
Source organism: Chiloscyllium punctatum (assembly GCF_047496795.1). NCBI lineage: Eukaryota > Metazoa > Chordata > Chondrichthyes > Orectolobiformes > Hemiscylliidae > Chiloscyllium > Chiloscyllium punctatum. Next base: position 78,556,235 of record NC_092755.1, read on the forward strand.
TAATATTCCGAACAGAGGAATTGACAATCCTACACAAAAATCTACAATCCAATATCTCAATCGGTTAAGGATTGACTGAATTTAATTTGTTATTAATGGTCTGGCCATCAGATCTGGGTATTTGTTCTCGGTTTTGGTGGGATCTTGCTGTACAATAACTGGCTGAAAATGTGTTGCTGGAAAAGCGCAGCAGGTCAGGCAGCATCCAAGGAGCAGGAGAATCGACATTTCGGGCATCAGCCCTTCTTCAGGATTCCTGAAGACGGGGCTCATGCCCGAAATGTCGATTCTCCTGCTCCTTGGATGCTGCCTGACCTGCTGCGCTTTTCCAGCAACACATTTTCAGCTCTGATCTCCAGCATCTGCAGTCCTCACTTTCTCCTCGTACAATAACTGGCTGCCAATATCTGTTCCACTGAAAGAACACAGGCCTGAAACATTATGTCTCACTTTACACAGACAATAACAGGCCAGCTCAGTATCCCTAACACTTAGAACCTAGAACCTAGAACAATACAGCGCAAGAACAGGCCCTTTGGCCCTCAATGTTGCGTCGACCTGTGAACTATTCTCAGTTCGTCCCTCTACACTATCCTAAAATCATCCATGTGCTTATCTAAGGATTGTTTAAATCTCCCTAATGTGGCTGAGTTGAGTACATTAGCAGGTAGGGCATTCCACACCCTTACCACTCTCTGCATAAAGAACCTGCCTTTGACATCTGTCTTAAATCTATCACCCCTCAATTTGTAGTTATGCCCCCTCGTACAAGCTGACATCATCATCCTAGGAAAATGACTCTCACTGTCTACCCTACCTAATCCTCTGATCATCTTATATGTCTCTATCAAATCCCCTCTTTGCCTTCTTCTTTCCAATGAAAACAGACCCAAGTCTCTCAGCCTTTCCTCATAAGACCTTCCCTCCAGACCAGGCAACATCCTGGTAAATTTCCTCTGCACCTTTTCCAATGCTTCCACATCCTTCCTGTAATGGGGCGACCAGAACTGTACACAATATTCCAAGTGTGACCACTCCAGCGTTTTGTATAGTTGCAGCATGATATTGCGGTTCTGGAACTCAATTCCTCTACCAATGAAACCCAACACACTGTATGCCTTCTTAACAGCACTATCCACCTGGGTGGCAACTTTCAGGGATCTATGTACAGGACCCCAAGATCCCATTGCACATCCACACTACCAAGAATCTTTTCATTGACCCAGCACTCTGCCTTCCTGTTATTCTTCCCAAAGTGAATCACCTCACATTTATCTGCATTGAACACCATTTGCCACCTCTCAGCCCAATTCTGCAGTTTATCCAAGTCCCCCTGCAACCTGTAAGATTCATCTAAACTGTCCACTGCTCCATCGACTTTAGTGTCATCTGCAAATTTACTAATCCATCCACCTATGCCTGCGTCTAAGTCATTTATAAAAATGGCAAACAACAGTGGTCCCAAAAACAGATCCTTGTGGAATACCACTAGTAACCAGACCCCAGGCTGAATATTTTCCATCAACCACCACTCGCTGCCTTCTTTCAGGAAGCCAGTTTCTAATCCACCCTCAATTCCATCCCTCTGCATTTTCTCCATCAGCCTACCATGTGGAACCTTATCAAAAGCTTTACTGAAGTCCATGTATACCACATCAACTGCCCTACCCTCATCCACATGCTTGGTCACCTTCTCAAAAAACTCATTGAGGTTTGTGACACACAACCTGCCCTTGACGAAACCATGTTGACTATCTGCAATCAAGTTGTTGCTTGCTAGATGATTATAAATCTCATCTCTTATAATCCTTTCCAAAATTCTTCCTACAACAGACGCAAGGCTCACTGGTTGAAAATTACCTGGGTCATCTCTACTGCCCTTCTTAAACCAGGGCACAACATTTGCAATCCTCCAGTCCTCTGGTACTAAACCTGTAGACAACAATGACTCAAATATCAAAGCCAAAGGCTCTGCTATCTCCTCCCTAGCTTGTCAGAGAATCCTCTGATAGATCCCATCTGGCCCAGGGGACCTGTCTACTTTCACTCCTTCTAGAATTGATAACACCTGTGTGTAACTAACCTCGATCCTTTCTAGTCTAATATCTTGTACCTCATTCTTCTCCTCTCCAATACTCTCCTTTTCCTGAGTGAAAACCGATGAGAAATGTTCATTTAGCACCTCTCTGATCTCCACAGGGTCCCCACTCAACTTCCCACTTCAGTCTTTGATTGGCCCTATTCCTACCCTAATCATCGTTTTATTCCTCACATACCTATACTTACTGCTCTGTTTTCAGATTTCCAGAATCCTCAGACTTTGTTTCTGTCCAACAACTGTTCAAAGATTAATGACTGGGCTGTAAAAGTCTTCAGGGTGGGTAGAGGTCGTGGAAATGAGGGCCTTTTGTTCTTTTGAATGCTGCTTGGGTTTGACGAACCAATCAGAAGTCAGTATCTCACCCTGACTGTACCCAGCGAATCAGAGCTCAGCAAAAGCTGAGTCATCTCAAACTCAGCTCCTCTTTAAAATTTAAAAGGCTTAATTTAAAATTTAACTTGGTGTTTTCTTTAAAATGAAAGTGGCCAGGATCTTGTTTAGTGCCTGGTCTAACAGTAGTGACAGAGAGCTGGGAGATTGAGGGGTATCAGTGCCCTGTTGTCGAGTGATCAATGTCACTCATCCCTGATCAGGAGGATAGTGTGGAGCCGAAATGGAGGATTGGAGAGGACTGGTCATTAATTACCATATCGGCTCTCGGAAGCCATGCTGCGCTGAGCTGGCCACTTTCTCCGACCCACGACATTACGATGATAAACGTCATCTCTCCCTGGAGAGATGTTCCCTTCACTTCCTGAACGGGACCGACCACCTTCACTGTTACTGTCCACTGTGATTTCTACATGGAGAAAGAATATCAGATGTTACAAAGTCAGAGCAAACTGCATTAAAACACTGCTCTTTCACTGCATTGGTCCAGTGTTCAACTGTACTGCGATATTACATGGTCCAATACTTTCAACTAGGTCCCACCAAACTGCTGTTTATTTTCAATAAAGCTCCTGAACTTGCTCTTGAGAATTTCCAACCTTTTGTTCAGTGTAACCGATGCTGTACACGGGATGGTTCTGTTATGGTCAGAAGTCACACGACACCAAGTTATAGTCCAACTGGTTCACTTCACCTGATGAAAGCTTGCAGTTTCAAACAAACTGTTGGACTATAACCTGGTGCCGTGTGACCTCTGACCTTGTCCACCCCAGTCTAACACCAGCACCTCCAACTCTATTCTGGCTAACAATGAAACCTGATCTGACAAAGTCATCCAATCTGGATGGGGAACAGGGACTCCAGATTGAAATCCAGATGGAGATCAATGTTATCTCTGCCTCCTGACAGATCTTGTTCATTTTTTTTAATTAGCCAATGTCACTTTTAATATTGTTATCATTCAGTAAAGACATTCCTTCCTCTTGTCAAGACTTACTAATAGTTCATCCTCTCCCACTGTTAACTAACCAGACGTCACCCTGGAGGCTTCCTGCCTCTATTCCTGATGAAGAGCTTTTGTCTGAAACGTCAATTTTCCTGCTCCTCGGATGCTGCCCGACCTGCTGTGCTTTTCCAGCATCACTCTGATCTAAACAGACCTCAGACCCAGTATAGGAAGGAAGAGTTCCCACAAGGGGTTTCATTTAAACTGATTCATTCACAGGATATGGGTGTCTCTGGCTAGGCTAACATTTGTTATCTATCACTAACTGTACAGAGGACAGGTCAGAGTCAACCATGTTAGATTAGATTAGATTACTTACAGCGTGGAAACAGGCCCTTCGGCCCAACAAGTCCACACCGACCCGCCGAAGCGTAACCCTACATTTACCCCTTCATCTAACACTACGGGCAATTTAGCGTGGCCAATTCAACTAAACTGCACATTTTTGGATTGTGGGAGGAAACCGGATCACCCGGAGGAAACCCACGCAGACACAGGGAGAATGTGCAAACTCCACACAGAGAGTCGCCTGAGGCGGGAATTGAACCCAGGTCTCTGGCGCTGTGAGGCAGCAGTGCTAACCACTGTGCCACCGTGCCGCCCACCGTGTTGCTGTGGGTTTGGTGTGACATGTAGACCAGAGCAGCAAACGATGGCAATTTCTGTCACTAAAGAGCATTAGTGAAGTAACGGGTTCTCCTGACAATGATTCATCATCATCATTCAATTCTTAATGCCAGATATTTATTGAATTTGAATTGCACTGTCTGCCGTGGCAGGATGTGAACCCAGGTCCCCTCAGCATTACCCGAGTCTCTGGATTAACAGTTTAGTGATAATGACCACGAACCATCACCTCCCTTGTCTAAACTGTTATTGTTATTTCAAAAAACAGAAAGGATGATTGCGGCAGAACTTGAACCTGCCCATTAGCTGTTTGAGAATGTTACTGCAACACACATAACATGGAGTTGGGTAGTGGGTATCCATCACTGCTGAAAGGCCAGTGGGAAGAACAGCTCTCAGAAGACAAACATGATTTCCATTTTGAACACTGGCTTCTTTCAGAATACTCCATCAGCAGCTGCAAATATTTGAACAAGCAATCAGCAAAACTTCAGGAAGAGACAGCATCAACACAGAAACTGTACTCCAGCTGAAAGCGTTCACTTCAGACCCTGGTAAGAGGAGGAGCAGGAAAGACTGTGTGAGCTGGTAAGAGCTTTGGAAACCAGTCACACTGTTGGTCTCAGAGTCAAAGGATTTCTCGAGGCATCCTGTTTCAAAGGTCAGCGGATGGACTGTTTCAGAGTTTCATGACTAAAATTAAAAATCTTTGCAAATAAGAGGAAAGACTTCAGATTAATGCCGTGAAGTTCTGGGCTGGGAGAGACAGGAGTTATGAAAGGAACACTAACCATCCACAACGAATGTACTGAGTGTTACACAGTGAGTGCACACCATGAGACCTACATACAGCAGTGAAGTGAACAGTCACAGATTTATCGAAATACAGAGTCTGCAGCAGCAGGGAATCCCACAGACATCACTGATGCAACAAACAGATTATTTAAAAGATAAAACCGATAGTTTTTAACAGAAAATGATGGTCAGAAAACTTGCAAGACTGAAATAAAGTCAAAAGATTAATACTGTAAACCATGATTTTAGCAGAAAGGTTTATTTAGTCTGTACCTAGAAAATCGCTTTGGAGAATTTTGGATTGGGACATGCTGGTGTTTTGGACTGTGAAAACTGGGAACGGGAACAGTTTTGGGTTGTAGAAGGCAAGATTACCTTCATTTTACATGAAGAAAGGAGAAAGCAGAAACAGATTCCCAGTAAGCAGTACAGAGATACAATGTTGTTATTTAACAGGAAAGAGTCAAAGGAAGAAGAATAAACAAAAGAGAACATGACAGGAGAAACATTATTGCTGGAAGGATTTAATATCAGAGAAAAGCAAATACAGCACAAGATTGGACATTGTGGAGAAAACAATGCTAAAGATACAGAATTGCTTCAGACATAAATATTACATCTCAGGCTGCTGCTATATTTAATAAGACCTACATTGTAAACTACTAAAATGTAAGAGAAGGCATTGGACAATTCACAAGAAATACGAAAGTAAAGGGTAAGTGATGTTGAAACTGTTTGAGAGAAGGTGTTTTTGTAAATGTGGGGTGGCCTCACCGCTGGGTCTTTGGGCCCTGTTCTGGAAAGGCCAAAGCAAGTGTTTTCTTGCATAAAGGTTTCCGCAGTTTCAACACTGCCCACCACCTCATGTTGCTCTCACTCGAGGGCTACAGCTAATTTCAGGTTCCAAAATATTGTCAGGTTAATCTCAGTTTTATAATTAACAATAGCCATTTATGGAAGCGATTTCTGTATGTCTAGTGAGAGAAACCTTCCCTCCCACTTCCTGATGTCATGATTCACAGAATCACTGAAGTGTTATAGCGTAGAAAGAGGCTATTCAGCCATTTGTTTCTGTTCTGGGTCATTAAGTGAGCATCATTTTCTAGAGATTTACAGACAATCTCCCAGAGCCCACCATCACCATCCCTGGATGTGTTCTGTCCCAGCAGCAGGACAGACCCAGCAGAGGGGGCGGGCAGAGGGAGATACAGTCGGCAGGGATTTGCTCTGAGAGAGTCCCTAACATTGGCTCCAGACCCCACAAAGTCTCATGGATTCAGGTTAAACACGGGCAAGGAAACCTGCTGATTATCACATCCTGCCCTCCCTTGGCTGATGAATCAGGACTCCTCCATTTTGATCAACACTTGGAGGAAGCACTGGGGGTTGAAAGGGCACAGAATGTATCTGGCTGGGGGATTTCAATGTCCACCACCAATGTCAGCAGCAGCATTACTGATCGAGCTGGTCAGGTCCAAAAGGACATAGTTCCTGAACTGGGTCTGTGGCAGGTGGTGAGGGAACCAAGAGGGAAAAACATACCTGATCTCATCCTCACCAATCTGCTGGCTGCAGATGTATCTGTCCATGACAGTATCGATAAGAGTCATCAATACACAGTAATTATGGAGACAAAGTCCCACCTTCACATTGAGAATATCCTCAGTGTTGTGTGGCATTATCACCATGCTAAATGGGACAGACTTCAAACATCCAGTAACTCAACTGGGAATCCATGAGGCGCTGTGGGCCAACAGCAGCAGAACCGTTCTCCAGTACAATCTGTAATCTCATGGCCCAGCATATCCCCCACTCAATCACTACCATCAAGACGGGATCAACCCTGGTTTAATGGAGAGAGCAGGGGGGGGGCATGCCAGGATCAGCACCAGACAGACCTGAAGATGAGGTGCCAACCTGGTGAAGTCACCAAACAGGACTATTTACATGGCAATCAGCATAAGGAGTAAGTGATAGACAGAGCTGAGTGATCCCACAACCAACAGATCAGATCTAATCTCTGCGGTCCTGTCACATCCAATCGTGAATGGTGGGGGACAATTAAACAACTCACTGAAGGAGGCGGCTCCACAAATATCCCCCTCCTCAATGACGGAGGAGCCCAGCACATCAGTGTAAAAGGTAAGGCTGAAGCTTTCACAGCAATCTTCAGCCAGAAGTGCCGAGTGGGTGATCCATCTCGGTCTCCTCCAGTGGTCCCCAGCATCACAGATACCAGGTTCCAGCCAATTCGATTCACTTCACGTGATATCAAGGAATGGTTGGAGACACTGGATACAGGTTATGGGCCATGACAACACTCCAGCAATTGTACTGGAGACTTGTGCAAAGAATTCTGAGGGATAGGATTTATGACTATTTGGCAAAGCATAGTGTGATTAAAGGCAGTCAGCATGGCTTTGTGAGGGTCAGGTCATGCCTCACAAACCTTTATTGAGTTCTTTGAGGAGGTGACAAGACAGGTCGATGACAGTCGAGCAGTGAATGTGGTGTGTATGGACTTCAGTAAGGCATTTGATAGGGTTCCCCATAGTAGGCTCATTCATAAAGTCAGGAATTATGGGATACAGGGAGATTTGGCGATCTGGGTTCAGAATTGGCTGGCTGACAGAAGGCAGAGAGTGGTTGTAGATGGAAAGTATTCTGTCTGGAGGTCAGAGTTGAGTGGGGTCCCACAGGGCTCTGTTCTTGGGCCTCTGCTCTTTGTAGTTTTTATAAATGACTTGGATGAGGAGGTTGAGGGGTGGGTTAGTAAATTTGCAGATGACACAAAGGTTGGAGATACCATTGATAGTATCGAGGGCTACTGCAGGCTGCAGCATGACAGACAGGATGCAGAGCTGGACTGAGAAATGGCAGATGGAGTTCAACCTGGATAAATGCGAAGTTATGCTTTTTGGAAGGTCAAACTTGAATGCTGAATATAGGATTAAAGACAGGATTCTTGGCAGTGTGGAGGAACAGAGGGATCTTGGTGTTCAAGTACATAGATCCCTCAAAGTTGCCACCCAAGTGGATAGGGTTGTTAAGAAAGCTTATGGTGTTTTGGCTTTCATTAACAGGGAGATCGGGTTTAAAAGCCATGAGGTTTTGCTGCAGCTCTACAAGACCCTGGTGAGGCCACACGTGGAATATTGTGTCCAGTTCTGGTCGCCCCACTATAGGAAAGATGCAGAGACTTTGGAGAGGGTGCAAAGAAGGTTTACCAGGATGCTGCCTGGACTGGAGGGCTTGTCTTATAAAGAAAGGTTGAATAAACTCGGACTTTTCTCTCTGGAGAGAAGGAGGAAGAGAGGAGATCTGATCGAGATGTACAAAATAATGAGAGGAATAGATAAAGTTAATAGCCAGAGACTTTTCCCCGAGGGAAGGATTGACTGACGGGAGGAGTCGTAGTTTGAAGATATCAGGAAGAAGGTATAAAGGAGGCTGATATCAGAGGTAGATTCTTTACGCAGAGAGTTGTGAATGCATGGAATGCGTTGCCAGCTGTGGTGGTGGAAGCAGAGCCATTGGGGACATTTAAGTGACTGCTGGACATGCACATAGACAGCAGTGAATTGAGGGGTGCGTAGATTACATTACTATATTTCACATTAGGATTAAACCTCAGCACATCGCAGGCCAAAGGGCCTGTTCTGTGTCGTACTTTTCTACATTCTATGTTCTAACTTGCCGCTCCCCTGGCCTAGCTGTTCCAGTACAGTTACTACACTGACATCTACCCAACAATGTGGAAAATCGCCCAGGTATGTTCTATACATAAAAAGCAGGACAAATCCAATCTGGCCAATTACCAGTAAAGTGATGGAAGGGGTCAGTGACAGGGCTATCAAGCAGCACCTGCTCAGCAATAACCTGCTCAGTGATGCCCAGTTTGGGATCCCCCCAGGGCCACTCAGCTCCTGACCTCATTCCAGCCTTAGGTCAAACATGGACAAAGGAGCTGAATTCCAGAGGGGAGGGGAGAGGGACAGCCCTTGACATCAAGGCTGCATTCGACCGAGTGAGGCATCAAGGACCCCTAGCAAAACTGCAATAAATGGGTATCACGGGACAAACTCTCCACTGGTTGGAGTCATGCCTCACACATAGGAAGATGGTTGTGGTTGTTGGAGGTCAGCGTTCTCAGCTCCAGGACATCTCTGCAGGAGTTCCTCAGGGTAGTGTCCTAGGCCCAACCATCTTCAGCTGCTTCATCAATGACCTTCCCTCTATCATAAGGTCAGAAGTGGGGATGTTTGCCGATGATTGTACAATGTTCAACATCATTCACAGCTCCTCAGATACTGAAGCAGTCCATATTCAAATGCAACAAGATCTAGACAATATCCAGGCCTGGGCTGACAAGTGGCAAGTCACATTCATGCCACACAAATGCCAGGCAATGACCATCACCAATTAGAGACAATCTAATCACTGGCCCTTGACATTCAGTGGTGTTACCTTCACTAAATCCCCCACTATCAACATCATGGGAGTTCCCATTGACCAGAAACTCAACTAAACTCCCTACATACGGGGTGGCTACAGGAGCAGGTCATGGACTAGAAATCCTGCAGTGAGTAACTCCCCTCCTGGCTCCCCAAAGCCTGTCCACCATCTACAAGGCACAAGTCAGGAGTGTGATGGAATACTCCCCATTTGCCTGGATGGGTGGAGTTCCAGCAATACTCAAGAAGCCCAACACCATTCAGGTTAAAGCAGTCCTCTTGACTAGCACCACATTGACAAACACTCACTCCCTTCACCACCGGCACTCAATAGCAGCAGTGTGTACTATCTACAAGATGCCCTGCAGAATTCATCAAGACTCCTAAGACAGCACCTTCTAAACCCTTGACTATTTATATCTCAAAGGACAAGGACAGTAAATACATAAGAACATTACTCACCATCCTGACTTGGAAATATATCATCATTCCTTCAGTGTCGCTGGGTCAGAATCCTGGAATTCCCTCCCTAAGGAACATTGTGGGTCTACCCACAGCACATGGACTGCAGCGGTTCAAGAAGGCAGTTCAGCCCCACCTTCACAAGGGGCAACTAGAGACGGGATAATAAATGCTGACCCAACCAGCGACAACCACATTGCTTGAATGAAGAAAAGCAAGCTGACCTGCTGACCCCTGTGAGTAAGGGGTTAACTCACCGATCGATGGCACAGGTATGGGCCTTCCTCTCTGGGCACTACCATGAGATGTCCTTCGGCCCAGATGATCCATTCTGTCCAACATGCGCCCAGAACCCGATGGATTGCCTAAAATCTAGAGAGAGGAATTCAGACACAGGGAGTAAGTTGAAAAACCAGGAACTTGTTCCCTTTATATTCTACTGCAAAGAAACTAAAACAAAAACAAGTTGACTGGGGTAAATTCTAGTCTACAGAAAAGCAACTGGTCAAATTAATTGGTCAAATTAAGAGTGGCAGCCAAAGGGCACAAACAGACCCTGTCTTTGCAAGCAATGAAGATATTGACGATGATGATTGTGGGCATTAAGTGCAGGCCAAGCCAAGCAGAGCAGAAATAAATCAGAAAGCATACCAAGAAAAGAAAATAAATATGCAGAGAAAAGATCAAGGAGGAACAATTCATATGATTGGTTGGCAAGCAGATGGCAGGAGTGATACTGATTCCACACACCAGTGATCTTTCCTTGTCCCTGTGGACACATATTGTAACTGCATGTGGCACACTAGAGTTACTTGTTTTTAATTTAGGTGTCCAGGCAACCTGCTTCTCTTCTGTGCAGACAATGTCCCTTCCATTATTGGTCTTCTTAGCTGTGTGCTTTTGTGTATCCCTACTTGCAACATCTGAGACTGACAGGGACCTGGCATCTGGAGCTTCTGCACTGAAGAAGTCCTCTTCAATGCTAACTTGCCTTTGTAGGAGTCTTTTGCGGACCCTTGTCTGCAGGGGGGCACATCTGTCCGGACAGCCAGCAGTTCCCAAATCATCGTCCCGTCCTGTTGTCGAAAGCCTCAGGGGTACACAGCTCTGTCTGTTAGTCAAGGACTGTACAACGTCTTGCCCACTGGCACAGTCTAATGTACTGACTGTACACCTCGTGGCCTCTCTACTTAGTCTGCTAACCCTATCTTCCCGTATGTAGTTGTCCACATTGGACACAGCCTTTGGAGATGAGCTCTGCTCCTCAGAGGGTCTCTTTGACGTTAAGGGCTGTCTGTTGTCTTGCACGCAGGGTTTGCACGGTCTATAACTCTGCAATCCTTTCTCCAGCTTTGATTGCACCTCTACCTTCTGTCTAGCAGCGGAGTCATTGTCGCCTTCCACAGGTTTGGGAGGCAGTGTCTCTGCATTTGCTCCACCTTCCTCGGCTAGCTCAGGAATACTGAAAAGTTTTTTATAATGAAGTTTCTGTGATGAAATGTCAAGCCTCTCCTTCTGAGCTTCTCCAACTCTTTTATTCTGATTGGAGATCTACAAAGCAGTTCGTTAAACAAGACAATAGAGAATGTGGTCAAACAATCAAATGAAGAAAAGAAAATAAAGACAGAATTAGTTTTGAGAGGCATTGGGAACAGGAAGCATGCAGTCCATCCCATGTGGGTGATCACATGCTCTTAATGGGGTTCTGTAAAAATACAATCATGGTACAGAAATAACTCCAACTATTCAACAGAGAGCCTGAAGCTTAATAACAATCACAAGAGGCTTCGCTACTCCATGACTTACTCACTCAGGCAGGCAAACCAAGATAACATTAGCATAATGCAAGCAAAATTGCAACACATAGAACTGAGCTGCACCCTGAACAAGTCTGAACCAAGAATGGAAAGCCAGCAACCCCCCCCCCCCCCCCCCCCCCCCCCCCGAGTCCAGGACCTCGTGTCTAACATTTAACAACATTCATGTCATTACAGGTACTGGGTTAGAGCGAAGATGTTTGAAAAAGGCCAGCAACAAGATGTTGAATCTGCCACACGAGCCCTGGCCTGCAGTCCCCTGTTTAATTCATTCCAGTAGATAGTGTTGAGGTCACCCATGGCGACAACACAAGGAGTAATCTGGATGTGGCTGCAACTGAGGAAACGACAGGAGCTAAAGGCACTGAGTGGAACTGAGTGCTACCCCCAGCGTTTACCAGGAAGGTGCACTGGACACTGGATTCAGAGATCAGGGCAGTTGGTTTTCTATTATTCATTCCTGCTGGATAAAATCCCTCATGGGGATAAATAATTTTGGCAAATGTATCCCGTGACAGCGTTGTGCTGTTAATATTGCAGGGTTGTGAGGAATGAACATGAGGAACACAACAGGAGCACAAGGCTAGATGGTGTCCTCCCAGGCTGTCAGTTTGTCTTACTAAATGCTAGGCAAGTACCATAATAACCCACGGCAAGAACAACGAGGACATTAATGTCAACAGCCAGTGTCAAATCAAAAGCTTTTCAGATTTCTGGAGAATGTGATTATCACATTGAAACAGTGGACGTGATTGCTCCCAATAACCTTCATATAACTCCACAGTGACACGGTCCATCTTCAATATCTTGCTGCATCATTACATTCCAAACACATCAGTACCCGACTCAAGCTAGAAATCACCAGTGAGCAGCTCTCGAGTCCAAAGCAGCTTAGAGAGCAGTTGGTTTGATTAATAACCTCCTCCAGAGGTCCCCAGCATCTCAGATACCAGCCTTCAGCCAATGTGATTCACTCCACGTGATATCAGGAAATGTTTGGAGACATTGGATACTGCAAAGGCTTTGACAACACTCCAGCAATTGTACTGAACTTGCCACTCCCCTAGCCAAGCTGATCCAGGACAGTTACAACCTGGACATTATGGAAAATTGCCTAGGTATGTCCTGAACATTGAAAACCAGGATAAATCTAACCGGGCCAATTTCCACCCAATCAGTCTACTCTCGATCATCAGTAAAGTGATGGAAGGGATCATTGACAGTGTTACCAAGCAGCACCTGCTCACTTACACAGAGTTTGGGTTCTAACAGGGTCACCCCGGTCTGGACCACATTACAGTCTTGGGTCAAACATGGACAAACAAATTGGATTCAAGAGGAGCTTCTTGCTCAGGCTTCTTGGCGCCAACTCTCAACATCAAGGCTGCATTTGACCAAGGGTGGCATCAAGGAACCTGACCAAAACTGGAACCAATGGGAACAAGGGAAAAATAACCCTGTTCAGCACCATTTGTCACTCCTCAGACACTGACACAGTCCAGGTTCAAATGCAACAAGGTCTGGACAAATACCCAGGCTTGGGCTGCCAAGTGGCAAGTAATATCCATGCCACACACATGCCAGGCTAGCACCATCTCCAATAAAAGGCAATCTAATCACTGCTCGTTGACATTCAACTGTGTTACCATCACTAGATCCCCCACTATCAGCATCCTGGGGGCTACCATTGACCAGAAACTCAACTGGACTCACCACATAAACACACTGTCTACAACAGCAGGTCAGAGATTAGGGATACTGCACCAACAAACTCATCTCCTGGCACCCCAAAGTTTATCCATCATCTAAAAAGGCACAAGTCAGGGGGGGTGATGGAATACCCCCACTTGCCCTGGATGGGGGCAGCTCCAACAACACTCAGGAGGCTCCATGCCACCCAGTACCTGCTTGATTGACACCACTCCCTCTACCACTGACGCTCAGTAACACCGGTGTGTCTATCTACAAGATCGACTGCAGACATTCACCAAAAGAGCTCAAACAGCACCTTCTAAACCCACAGCCACTCCCCTCTGGAAAGGCAGGAGATACAGAGGGACCTCGATTATCCAAGGGACACAGGCGGCAGTATTTTGTTTAGATAATCAAATGCCAGATAACACAGTTTAACCAAGCATTCCCCCTCTCCCTGTGGGAGTGAACCCCCCATTCCCCCCTCTCCATGTGGGAGTGACTCCCCCCCCATTCCCCCGTCTCCCTGTGGGACTGAGTCTCCCATTCCCCCCTCTCCCTGTGGGAGTGACTCCCCCCCATTCCCCCCCTCTCCCAGTGGGACTGTGTCCTCCCCATTCTCCCCTCTCCCTGTGGGAATGAGTCCTCCATTCCCCCCTCTCCCAGTGGGAATGAGTCCCCCATTCTCCCCTCTCCCTGTGGGAATGAGTCCCCCATTCTCCCATCTTCCTGTGGGAGTGAGTCCCCCCCCATTCCCCCCTCTCCCTGTGGGAGTGATTCCCCCCCATTCTCCCCTCTCCCTGTGGGACTGAGTCCCCCATTCCCCCCCTCTCCCTGTGGGAGTGACTGCCCCCCATTCTCCCCTCTCCCTGTGGGAGTGACTCCCTCCCATTCCCCCCTCTCCCTGTGGGAGTGACTCCCCCCCATTCCCCCCTCTCCTTGTGGGAGTGACTCCCCCCATTCCCCCCTCTCCCTGTGGGAGTGACTCCCCCCCATTCCCCCTCTCCCTGTAGGAGTGAGTCCCCCCCATTCCGCCCCTCTCCCTGTGGGGGTGAGTCCCCCATTCCCGCCTCTCCCTGTGGGAGTGAGTTCCCCATTCCTCCCCTCTCCCTGTGGGAGTGACTCCCCCCCATTCCCCCCTCTCCCTATGGGACTGAGTCCCCCAGTCCCCCCTCTCCCTGTGGGACTGAGTCCCCCCCATTCCCCCCTCTCCCTGGGGAAGACGATCCCCTGAATTTCCATTGGATTTATTTGGGGATATTTTATATTGATGACCCTGGTTTGGGCCTTCAGTAAAGACATTGAAATAGAGTCTCTACACTGACATCTTATCAAACTCTTTCATCCTTTGAATAAACTCGAGTCCCCCATTCCCCACCTCTCTGTCGGAATGAGTCCCCCATTCCCCCTTCTCCCTGTGGGAGTGAGGCCCCCCCCATTCCCCACCTCTCCCTGTGGGAGTGAGTCCCCATTACCCCCCTCTCCCTGTGGGAATGAGTTCCCCATGCCCCCCCTCTCCCTGTGGGAGTGAGTCCCCCATTACCCCCTCTCCCTGTGGGAGTGAGTCCCCCCCATTCCCCACCTCTCCCTGTGGGAATGAGTCCCCCATTCCCCCCTCTCCCTGTAGGAGTGAGTCCCATATTCCACCCTCTCCCTGCGGAAGTGAGTCCCCCTCATTCTCCCCTCTCCCTGTGGGAGTGAGACTCCATTCCCCCCTCTCCCTGTGGGAGTGAGTCCCCCCCCATTCCCCCCCTCTCCCTATAGAAGTGAGTCACCCCCATTCCCCCCCTCTCCCTGTGGGACTGAGTCCCCCATTCCCCCCCCTCGCCCTGTGGGAGTGACTCCCCCCCATTCCCCCTTCTCCCTGTGGGACTGAGTCCCCCATTCCCCCCTCTCCCTGTGGGAGTGACTCCCCCCCATTCTCCCCTCTCCCTGTGGGAGTGACTCCCCCCCATTCCCCCCTCTCCCTGTGGGACTGAGTCCCCCATTCTCCCCTCTCCCTGTGGGAGTGATTCCCACATTCTCCCCTGTCCCTGTGGGACTGAGTCCCCCATTCCCCCCCCCCTTCCTGTGGGAGTGACTCCCCCCCATTCTCCCCTCTCCCTGTGGGAGTGACTCCCCCCCATTCCCCCCTCTCCCTGTGGGACTGAGTCCCCCATTCTCCCCTCTCCCTGTGGGAGTGATTCCCACATTCTCCCCTGTCCCTGTGGGACTGAGTCCCCCATTCCCCCCCCCCCCTTCCTGTGGGAGTGACTCCCCCCCCATTCCCCCCTCTCCCTGTGGGACTGAGTCCCCCATTTCCCCCTCTCCCTGTGGGAGTGACTCCCCCCCCCCATTCCCCCCCTCTCCCTGTGGGACGGAGTCCCCCATTCTCCCCTCTCCCTGGGGAAGACGATCCCCTGAATTGCCATTGGATTTATTTGGGGATATTTTATATTGATGACCCTGGTTTGGGCCTTCAGTGAAGACATTGAAATAGAGTCTCTACACTGACATCTTATCAAACTCTTTTAATAACCTCGATTAGAATTTTCTACGGTGTCTTCTCTTTTCCACTTCTGGACTGTATGTCTTTCCTAATGGAGTGGAATTCTTCAGTTTTATTTTCCCGCACCTTTTTCGGTGTACTGTCTTTCTGTCTTTATATATCCATCCAGCCTTTTAAATGATGTAATTGTACCAGCCTTCACCATATTAATGATAGCAAAGGTGTAGAGAGGTCTCCTGTGTTTCAGGACCCCCTCTGTGTCTACCAGGATAGTCAGCTTTCCATTGGCCTCCAGCACCAAGAGCCCATTCCCCCATCCTCATTGGATAGCAGCAACTCCACCCCCAACATCCCGAAACCACACAACCCCCACCCCCAACATCCTGAAACCACACATCCCCCACCCCCAACATCCCGAAACCACACATCCCCCACCCCCAACATCCCAAAACCACACATCCCCCACCCCCAACATCCCAAAACCATCTATCCCCCACCCCCAACATCCCAAAACCATATATACCCCACTCCCAACATCCCGAAACCATACATCCCCCACCCCCAACATCCCGAAGCCACACATCACGCACACCCAACATCCTGAAACCACACATCCCCCCACCCCCAACATCCCGAAACCACACATCCCCCACTCCCAACATCCCGAAACCACACATCCCCCCACCCCCAACATCCCGAAACCACACATCCCCCACTCCCAACATCCCGAAACCACACATCCCCCACTCCCAACATCCCGAAACCACATATTGATCAATTTGTGTTTAATCACCACTGAGTCTCACAACAGCATGACCCCCATTAGCCCCTAGTTTACATCACAGCTTGTTTGGATGTGATATGGAGATTGTTAGGGGGACAACAGTTACTGCCCATCCCTAATTGCCCTTGAATTGAGTGATTGCTCGGCCAATTCAGAGGGCAGTTAAGGCTCACATGTAGGTCAGACCAACATAGAATGTTACAGCACAGTACAGGCCCTTCGGCCCTCGATGTCCCACTGACCTGTGAAATGAATCTGAAGCCCATCTAACCTACACCTTTCCATTATTATCCATATGTTTATCCAATGTCCATTTAAATGCCCTTAACATCGACGAGTCTACTACTGTTGCAGGCTGTTCCACACCCCTACTACTCTCTGAGTGAAGAAACTACCTCTGACATCTGTCCTATATCTATCACCCCTCAATTTAAAGCTATGCCCCCTCATGCTCACCGTCACCATCCTCAGACAAAGCCTCTCCCTGTCCACCCTATCTAACCCTCTGATTATCTTATATGTCTCTATTAAGTCACCTCTCAACCTTCTTCTCTTTAACGAAAACAGCCTCAAGTCCCTCAGCCATTCCTTGTAAGACCTTCCCTCCATACCAGGCAACATCCTAGTAAATCTCCTTTGCACCCTTTCCAAAGCTTCCACATCCTTCCTATAATGCGGTGACCAGAACTGTACACAATACTCCAAGTGCGGCCGCACCAGAGTTTTGGACAGCTGAAGCATGACCTCGTGGCTCCCAAACTCAAGCCCTCTACCAATAAAAGCTAACACACGGTATGCCTTCTTAACAACCCTATCAACCTGGGTGGCAACTTTCAGGGATTTATGCACCTGGACACCGAGATCTCTCTGTCCATCTACACTACCAAGAATTTTACCATTAGCCCAGTTCTCTGCAATCCTGTTACTTCTTCCAAAGTGAACTACCTCACACTTTTCCGCATTAAACTCCATTTGCCACCTCTCAGCCCAGCTCTGCAGCTTATCTTTGCCCCTCTGTAACTTGCAACATCCTTCAGCACTATCCACAACTCCACTGACCTTCGTGTCATCCGCAAATTTACTAACCCACCTTTCTACGTCTCATCCAGATCAGATAAAAATTATGAACAGCAGTGGACCCAACACCGATCCTTGTGGTACACCACTGGTAACTGGACTCCAGGATGAACAGTTCCCATCAACCACCACCATCTGTTTTCTTGCAGCAAGCCAATTACTGATCCAAACTGCTATATCTCCCACAATCCCAAAACTCCATATGTTGTGCAATAGCCTTCCGTGAGGAACCTTATCAAACGTCTTACTGAAATCCATATACACCACATCAACCACTTTACCCTCATCCACCTGTTTGGTCACCTTCTCAAAGAACTCAATAAGGTTTATGAGGCACAACCTACCCTTCACAAATCTGTGTTGACTATCCCTAATCAACTTATTCCTCTCCAGATGATTATAAATCCTATCTGTTGTAACCTTTTCCAACACCTTACCCATAACCAAAGTAAAACTCACTGGTCTATAATTTCCAGGGTGGTCCCGACTCCCCTTCTTAAACAAGAGGACAACATTTGCTATCCTCCAGTCTTCTGGCACTATTCCTGTCGACAATGATAACCAAGATCGAAACTAATCTCTGCAACCTCCTCCCTGGCTTCCCAGAGAATCCGAGGATAAATCCCATCTGGCCCGGGGGGGTGGGGGGAGGGGGGGGGTCTTATCCATTTTCATATCTTCCAAAATTGCTAAACCCTCCTCTTTATCAACCTCAATCCCATCTAACCCTGTCGCCTGTAACTCCATATTCTCACTAACTTTGCCCTTTTCCAATGTGAACACTGAGGAAAAGGACTCATTAAGGGCTTCCCTGATGTCCTCACGTTCCACACACACCTTCCAACTACTGTCTTTGATTGGCCCTAATCTTACTCTAGTCATTCTTTTATTCCTGATATACCTATAGAAGGCTTTGGGTTTTCCTTGATCCTATCCACCAACAACTTCTCATGTTCCTTCCTGGCTCTTCTTAGCCCTCTCTTTAGATCTTTTCTGGCTAACTTATAACTCTCAAGCCCCCTAACTGAGCCTTCATGCCCCATCCTCACATAAGCCGCCATCTTCCTCTTGACAAGAGCTTCAACCTCTTTAGTGAACCATGACTCCCTCTCTCAACAACTACCTCCCTGCCTGATAGGTATATACTTATCAAGGACCCGCAGTAGCTATTCCCTGAATAAGCTCCACATTTCTAATGTGCCCATCCCCTGCAGTTTCCTTCCCCATCCTATGCATCCTAAATCTTGCCTAATCACATCATAATCGCCTTTCCCCCAGTTATACCTCTTTCCCTGCAGAATATACCTATTCCTGCCATTGCTGTTGTAAACATAACCAAATTATGGTCACTATTGCCAAAGTGCTCTCCTACCGACAAATCTAACACCTGGCCGGGTTCATTCCCCAGTACCAATCCAATATGACATCTCCCCTTGTTAGCCAGTCTACATACTGTGTCAGAAAACCATTCTGCACACATTGAACAAAATCAGATCCATCTAAACTACTTGAACAATAGTATTCTCAGTCAATATTGGGGAAGTGAAAGTCCACCATAACAACTACCCTGTTACTCTCACTTATCGGCAATCATCTTTACTATCCTTTCCTCTGGAAACAATCTCTGCAACTATTTGGAGGCCTATAGAAAACTCCCAACAGGGTGACCTGTCCTTTCCTGTTCCTAACCTCAGCCCAAACTATCTCAGTGGATGAGTCCTCAAACGTTACCTCAGCTGTTGTAACGCAACACCCTCCCCCTTTCACCGTCTTCTCTATTCTTACTGAAAATTCTAAACCCCGGAATCTACAACAACCATTCCTGTCCCTGCTCTACCCAGGTCTCTGAAATGGCCACAACATCGAAGTCCCAGGTACCAACTCATGCTGCAAGTTCCCCCATCTTATTCCGGATGCTCCTGGTGTTGAAGTAGACACACTTCAAACCAACACCCTGATTGCAAGTGCCCTCTCGCGACATTGTAAACCTATCCCTGACCTCACTACCCTCCACCTCCTGTCCACTGGAACTACAATACAGATCCCCATCCCCCTGCCGCATGGGTTTAAACCATCCTAAAGATCATCAGCAAATTCCCCCCCCCAGGACATTGGTACCTCACTGGTTCAGGCGATGACCATCCTGTTTGTAGAGGTCCCACCTTCCCCAGAAAGACTCCAATTATCAAAGAATGCAAAACCCTCCCTCCTGCACCATCCCTGCAGTAAGGATTCCCTTCACTGAGGGACGATAGTGATCAGGATTCCTCTCACTGAGGGACAATAGTGATCAGGATTCCCCACACTGAGGGTCAATAGTGATCAGGATTCCTCTCACTGAGGGACAATAGTGATCAGGATTCCTCTCACTGAGGGACAATAGTGATCAGGATTCCCCACACTGAGAGATGATAGTGATCAGGATTCCCCACACTGAAAGACAATAGTGATCAGGATTCCCCTTATTGATGGAAAATAGTGATCAGGATTCCCCTTACTGAGAGACAATAATGATTAGGATTCCCCTCACTGAGAGACGATAGTGATCAGGATTCCCATCACAAAAGGGACAATAGTGATCAGGTTTTCCCTCACTGAGGGACAATAGTGATCAGGATTCCCCTCACTGAGGGACAATAGTGATCAGGATTCCCCTCACTGAGCGTCAATAGTGATCTGGATTCCCCACACTGAGGGACGATAGTGATCAGGATTCCCCTCATTGAGGGACAATAGTGATCTAGATTCCCCTCACTCAAAGACGATAGTGATCAGAATTCGCCTCACTGAGGTACGATAGTGATCAGGATTCCCCTCGCTCAGAGATGATAGTGATCTGGATTCCCCACACTGAGGGTCAATAGTGATCAGGATTCCCGTCACTGAGGGACAATAGTGATCAGGATTTCCCTCACGCAGGCACAATAGTGATCAGGATTTCCCTCATTGAGGGACAATAGTGATCAAGATTCCCCTCACTGAGAGACAATAGTGATCAGGATACCCCTCACAGAGCGTCAATAGTGATCAGTATTCCCCACACTGAGCGTCAATAGTGATCAGGATTCCCCACACTGAGGGACAATAGTGACCATGATTCCCCTCACTGAGGGACAATAGTGATCAGGATTCCCTTCACTGAGGGACGATAGTGATCAGAATTCCCCTCACTGAGGTACGATAGTGATCAGGATTTCCCTCAGTGAGGGACAATAGTGATCAGGATTTCCCTCACTGAGCATCAATAGTGATCAGGATTCCCCACACTGAGGGTCGATAGTGATCAGAATTCCCCTCATTGAGGGACAATAGTGATCAGGATTCCCCTCACTCAAAGACGATAGTGATCAGAATTCGCCTCACTGAGTTACGATAGTGATCAGGATTGCCCTCGCTCAGAGATGATAGTGATCTGGATTCCCCACACTGAGGGTCAATAGTGATCAGGATTCCCATCACTGAGGTACAGTAGTGATCAGGATTTCCCTCACGCAGGCACAATAGTGATCAGGATTTCCCTCATTGAGGGACAATAGTGATCAAGATTCCCCTCACTGAAAGACAATAGTGATCAGGATACCCCTCACAGAGCGTCAATAGTGATCAGGATTCCCCTCACTGAGGGACAATAGTGATCAGGATTCCCCTCACTGAGGGACAATAGTGATCAGGATTCCCCTCACTGAGCGTCAATAGTGATCAGGATTCCCCACACTGAGGGACAATAGTGATCATGATTCCCCTCACTGAGGGACAATAGTGATCAGGATTCCCCACACTGAGGGACGATAGTGATCAGAATTCCCCTCACTGAGGTACGATAGTGATCAGGATTTCCCTCCGTGAGGGACAATAGTGATCAGGATTTCCCTCACTGAGCATCAATAGTGATCAGGATTCCCCACACTGAGGGTCGATAGTGATCAGGATTCCCCTCATTGAGGAACAATAGTGATCTGGATTCCCCTCACTGAGAGACAATAGTGATCAGGATTCCCCACACTGAGGAACAATAGTGATCATGATACCCCACACTGAGGGTCAATAGTGATCAAGATTCCCCTTACTGAGGCACAACAGTGATCATGATTCCCCTCACTGAGGGACAATAGTGATCAGGATTCCCCTCATTGAGGGACAATAGTGATCAGAATTCCCCTCACTGAGCGTCAATAGTGATCTGGATTCCCCACACTGAGGGACGATAGTGATCTAGATTCCCCTCACTCAAAGACGATAGTGATCAGAATTCGCCTCACTGAGGTACGATAGTGATCAGGATTCCACTCAGTGAGGGACAATATTAATCAGGATACCCCACCCTGGGGGTCAATAGGGATCAACATTCCCCTCACTGAGGCACAACAGTGATCAGGATTTCCCTCACTGAGGGTCAATAGTGATCAGGATTTCCCTCAGTGAGGGTCAATAGTGATCATGATTCCCCTCACTGTGGTACGATAGTGATCAGGATTTCCCTCAGTGAGGGTCAATAGTGATCAGGATTTCCCTCAGTGAGGGTCAATAGTAATCATGATTCCCCTCACTGTGGTACGATAGTGATCAGGATTTCCCTCAGTGAGGGTCAATAGTGATCATGATTCCCCTCACTGTGGTATGATAGTGATCAGGATTCCCCACACCGAGGGTCGATAGTGATCAGGATTCCCCTCACTGAGAGACAATAGTGATCAGGATTTCCCTCACTGAGGTACGATAGTGATCAGGATTTCCCTCACTGAGGTACGATAGTGATCAGGATTTCCCTCAGTGATGGACAATAGTGATCAGGATTCCCCTCACCAAGGGACAACAGTGATTAGGATTCCCCTCACTGAGGGACAATAGTGATCAGGATTCTTCTCACTGAGGGACCATAGTGATCAGGATTCCCCTCACTGAGAGACAATAGTGATCAGGATTCCCCACACTGAGGGACAATAGTGATCAGGATTCCCCTCACTGAGGGACAATAGTGGTCTTGATTCCCCTCACTGAGAGACGATAGTGATCAGGATTCACCTCACTGAGAGACAATAGTGATCAGGATTCCCCACACTGAGGGACAATAGTGATCAGGATTCCCCTCACTGAGGGACAATAGTGGTCTTGATTCCCCTCACTGAGAGACGATAGTGATCAGGATTCAACTCACTGAGAGACAATAGTGATCAGGATTTCTCTCACTGAGGGACAATAGTGATCATGATTCCTCCCACTGAGGGACAATAGTGATCAGGATTTCCCTCACTGAGGCACAATAGTGATCAGGATTTCCCTCACTGAGGGACAATAGTGATCAGGATTCCCCTCACTGAGAGACAATAGTGATCAGGATACCCCTCACTGAGCGTCAATAGTGATCAGGATTCCCCTCACTGAGAGACAATAGTGATCAGGATTCCCCACACTGAGGGTCAATAGTGATCAGGATTCCCCTCACTGAGGGACAATAGTGATCAGGATTCCCCTCACTGAGGCACAATAATGATCAAGACTTCCCTCTCTGAGGGACAATAGTGATCAGGATTCCCCTCACTGAGGGACAATAGTGATCAAGATTCTGCTCAGTGAGGGACAATAGTGATCAGGATTCCCCACACTGAGGGTAAATAGTGATCAGGATTCCCCTCACTGAGGGACAATAGTGATCAGGATTCCCCTCACTGAGGGACAATAGTGAACTGGAATCCTCTCACTGAAAGACGATAGTGATCAGAATTCCCCTCACTGAGGTGCGATAGTGATCAGGATTTCCCTCAGTGAGGGACAATAGTGATCAGGATTCCCCTCACTAATCGTCAATAGTGATCAGGATTCCCCACACTGAGAGTCGTTAGTGATCAGGATTCCTCCTCACTGAGAGACGATAGTGATCAGGATTTCCCTCACTGAGGGACAATAGTGATCAAGATTCCCCTCACTGAGGGACAATAGTGATCAGGATTCTCCTGACTGAGGCCCAATAGTGATCACGTATCCCCTCACTGAGGGACAATAGTGATCAGGATTCCCCTTACTGAGGCACAATAGTGATCAGGATTCCCCTCACTGAGGGACAATAGTGATCAGAATTCCCCTCACTAAGGTACGATAGTGATCAGGATTTCCCTCAGTGAGGGTCAATAGTGATCAGGATTTCCCTCAGTGAGGGTCAATAGTAATCATGATTCCCCTCACTGTGGTACGATAGTGATCAGGATTTCCCTCAGTGAGGGTCAATAGTGATCATGATTCCCCTCACTGTGGTATGATAGTGATCAGGATTCCCCACACCGAGGGTCGATAGTGATCAGGATTCCCCTCACTGAGAGACAATAGTGATCAGGATTTCCCTCACTGAGGTACGATAGTGATCAGGATTTCCCTCACTGAGGTACGATAGTGATCAGGATTTCCCTCAGTGATGGACAATAGTGATCAGGATTCCCCTCACCAAGGGACAACAGTGATTAGGATTCCCCTCACTGAGGGACAATAGTGATCAGGATTCTTCTCACTGAGGGACCATAGTGATCAGGATTCCCCTCACTGAGAGACAATAGTGATCAGGATTCCCCACACTGAGGGACAATAGTGATCAGGATTCCCCTCACTGAGGGACAATAGTGGTCTTGATTCCCCTCACTGAGAGACGATAGTGATCAGGATTCACCTCACTGAGAGACAATAGTGATCAGGATTCCCCACACTGAGGGACAATAGTGATCAGGATTCCCCTCACTGAGGGACAATAGTGGTCTTGATTCCCCTCACTGAGAGACGATAGTGATCAGGATTCAACTCACTGAGAGACAATAGTGATCAGGATTTCTCTCACTGAGGGACAATAGTGATCATGATTCCTCCCACTGAGGGACAATAGTGATCAGGATTTCCCTCACTGAGGCACAATAGTGATCAGGATTTCCCTCACTGAGGGACAATAGTGATCAGGATTCCCCTCACTGAGAGACAATAGTGATCAGGATACCCCTCACTGAGCGTCAATAGTGATCAGGATTCCCCTCACTGAGAGACAATAGTGATCAGGATTCCCCACACTGAGGGTCAATAGTGATCAGGATTCCCCTCACTGAGGGACAATAGTGATCAGGATTCCCCTCACTGAGGCACAATAATGATCAAGACTTCCCTCTCTGAGGGACAATAGTGATCAGGATTCCCCTCACTGAGGGACAATAGTGATCAAGATTCTGCTCAGTGAGGGACAATAGTGATCAGGATTCCCCACACTGAGGGTAAATAGTGATCAGGATTCCCCTCACTGAGGGACAATAGTGATCAGGATTCCCCTCACTGAGGGACAATAGTGAACTGGAATCCTCTCACTGAAAGACGATAGTGATCAGAATTCCCCTCACTGAGGTGCGATAGTGATCAGGATTTCCCTCAGTGAGGGACAATAGTGATCAGGATTCCCCTCACTAATCGTCAATAGTGATCAGGATTCCCCACACTGAGAGTCGTTAGTGATCAGGATTCCTCCTCACTGAGAGACGATAGTGATCAGGATTTCCCTCACTGAGGGACAATAGTGATCAAGATTCCCCTCACTGAGGGACAATAGTGATCAGGATTCTCCTGACTGAGGCCCAATAGTGATCACGTATCCCCTCACTGAGGGACAATAGTGATCAGGATTCATCTCACTGAGGGACAATAGTGATCAGGATTCCCCTCACTGGGGGACAATAGTGATCAGGATTCCCCACACTGAGGGACAATAGTGATCAGGATTCCCCTCACTGAGAGACGTTAGTGATCAGGATTCCCCTCACAGTGGAACAATAGTGATCTAGACTTCCCTCACTGAGGGACAATTGTGATGAGGATTCCCCACACTGAGGGACAATAGTGATCAGGATTCCCCTCACTGAGGGACAATAGTGATCAGGATTCCCCTTACTGAGGCACAATAGTGATCAGGATTCCCCTCACTGAGGGACAATAGTGATCAGAATTCCCCTCACTAAGGTACGATAGTGATTAGGATTTCCCTCAGTGAGGGACAATAGTGATCAGGATCCCCTCACTGAGCGTCAATAGTGATCTGGATTCCCCACACTGAGGGACGATAGTGATCAGGATTCCCCACACTGAGGGACAATAGTGATCAGGATTCCCCTCACTGAGGCACAATAGTGATCAGGACTTCCCTCTCTGAGGGACAATTGAGATGAGGATTCCCCTCACTGAGGGACGATAGTGATCAGGCTTTCCCTCACTGAGGGACAATAGTGATCAGGATTCCCCTCACTGAGAGACGATAGTGATCAGGATTCCCCACACTGAGGGACAATAGTGATCAGGATTCCCCTCACTGTGGGACAATAGTGATCAGGACTTCCCTCACTGAGGGACAATTGAGATGAGGATTCCCCTCACTGAGGCACAATAGTGATCAGGACTTCCCTCTCTGAGGGACAATAGTGATCAGGATTCCCCTCACTGAGGGACAATAGTGATCAGAATTCCCCTCACTGAGGTACGATAGTGATCAGGATTTCCCTCAGTGAGGGACAATAGTGATCAGGATCCCCTCACTGAGCGTCAATAGTGATCTGGATTCCCCACACTGAGGGACGATAGTGATCAGGATTCCCCTCATTGAGGGACAATAGTGATCTAGATGCCCCTCACTGAAAGACGATAGTGATCAGAATTCGCCTCACTGAGGTACGATAGTGATCAGGATTCCCCTCGCTCAGAGATGATAGTGATCTGGATTCCCCACACTGAGGGTCAATAGTGAACAGGATTCCCGTCACTGAAGGACAATTGTGATCAGGATTTCCCTCACGCAGGCACAATAGGGATCAGGATTTCCCTCACTGAGGGACAATAGTGATCAAGATTCCCCACACTGAGGGACAATAGTGATCAGGGTTCCCCTCACTGAGCGTCAATAGTGATCAGGATTCCCCACACTGAGGGTCGATAGTGATCAGGATTCCCCTCATTGAGAGACAATAGTGATCTAGATTCCCCTCACTCAAAGACTATAGTGATCAGAATTCGCCTCACTGAGGTACGATAGTGATCAGGATTCCCCTCGCTCAGAGATGATAGTGATCTGGATTCCCCACACTGAGGGTCAATAGTGATCAGGATTCCCGTCACTGAGGGACAATAGTGATCAGGATTTCCCTCACGTAGGCACAATAGTGATCCGGATTTCCCTCATTGATGGACAATAGTGATCAAGATTCCCCTCACTGAGAGACAATAGTGATCAGGATACCCCTCACAGAGCGTCAATAGTGATCAGGATTCCCCACACTGAGGGACAATAGTGATCAGGATTCCCCTCACTGAGCGTCAATAGTGATCAGGATTCCCCACACTGAGGGACAATAGTGATCATGATTCCTCTCACTGAGGTACGATAGTGATCAGGATTTCCCTCAGTGAGGGACAATAGTGATCCGGATTTCCCTCATTGATGGACAATAGTGATCAAGATTCCCCTCACTGAGAGACAATAGTGATCAGGATACCCCTCACAGAGGGTCAATAGTGATCAGGATTCCCCACACTGAGGGTCGATAGTGATCAGGATTCCCCTCATTGAGGGACAATAGTGATCTGGATTCCCCTCACTGAGAGACAATAGTGATCAGGATACCCCACACTGAGGGTCAATAGTGATCAAGATTCCCCTCACTGAGGCACAACAGTGATCAGGATACCCCTCACTGAGGGACAATAGTGATCAGGATTCCCCTCACTGAGGGACGATAGTGATCAGAATTCCCCTCACTGAGGTACGATAGTGATCAGGAGTTCCCTCAGTGAGGGACAATAGTGATCAGGACTTCCCTCACTTAGCGTCAATAGTGATCTGGATTCCCCACACTGAGGGACAATAGTGGTCTAGATTCCCCTCACTCAAAGACGATAGTGATCAGAATTCGCCTCACTGAGGTACGATAGTGATCAGGATTCCACTCAGTGAGGGACAATATTAATCAGGATTCCCCACACTGAGGGTCGATAGTGATCAGGATTCCCCTCATTGAGGGACAATAGTGATCTGGATTCCCCTCACTGAGAGACAATAGTGATCAGGATACCCCACACTGAGGGTCAATAGTGATCAAGATTCCCCTCACTGAGGCACAACAGTGATCAGGATACCCCTCACTGAGGGACAATAGTGATCAGGATTCCCCTCACTGAGGGACGATAGTGATCAGAATTCCCCTCACTGAGGTACGATAGTGATCAGGAGTTCCCTCAGTGAGGGACAATAGTGATCAGGACTTCCCTCACTTAGCGTCAATAGTGATCTGGATTCCCCACACTGAGGGACAATAGTGGTCTAGATTCCCCTCACTCAAAGACGATAGTGATCAGAATTCGCCTCACTGAGGTACGATAGTGATCAGGATTCCACTCAGTGAGGGACAATATTAATCAGGATACCCCACACTGAGGGTCAATAGGGATCAAGATTCCCATCACTGAGGGACAATAGTGATCAGGATTCCCCTCACTGAGGGACAATAGTGATCAGAATTCCCCTCACTGAGGTACGATAGTGATCAGGATTTCCCTCAGTGAGGGACAATAGTGATCAGGATCCCCTCACTGAGTGTCAATAGTGATCTGGATTCTCCACACTGAGGGACGATAGTGATCAGGATTCCCCTCATTGAGGGACAATAGTGATCTAGATTCCCCTCACTCAAAGACGATAGTGATCAGAATTCGCCTCACTGAGGTACGATAGTGATCAGGATTCCACTCAATGAGGGACAATATTAATCAGGACACCCCACCCTGGGGGTCAATAGGGATCAACATTCCCCTCACTGAGGCACAACAGTGATCAGGATTTCCCTCACTGAGGGTCAATAGTGATCAGGATTTCCCTCAGTGAGGGTCAATAGTAATCATGATTCCCCTCACTGTGGTACGATAGTGATCAGGATTTCCCTCAGTGAGGGTCAATAGTGATCATGATTCCCCTCACTGTGGTATGATAGTGATCAGGATTCCCCACACCGAGGGTCGATAGTGATCAGGATTCCCCTCACTGAGAGACAATAGTGATCAGGATTCCCCACTCTGAGGGACAATAGTGATCAGGATTCCCCTCACTGAGGGACAATAGTGGTCATGATTCCCCTCACTGAGAGACGATAGTGATCAGGATTCACCTCACTGAGGGACAATAGTGATCATGATTCCTCCCACTGAGGGACAATAGTGATCAGGATTCCTGTCACTGAGGGTCAATAGTGATCAGGATTCCCCACACTGAGGGACAACAGTGATTAGGATTCCCCTCACTGAGGGACAATAGTGATCAGGATTCTTCTCACTGAGGGACCATAGTGATCAGGATTCCCCTCACTGAGAGACAATAGTGATCAGGATTCCCCACACTGAGGGACAATAGTGATCAGGATTCCCCTCACTGAGGGACAATAGTGGTCATGATTCCCCTCACTGAGAGACGATAGTGATCAGGATTCACCTCACTGAGGGACAATAGTGATCATGATTCCTCCCACTGAGGGACAATAGTGATCAGGATTTCCCTCACTGAGGCACAATAGTGATCAGGATTTCCCTCACTGAGGGACAATAGTGATCAGGATTCCCCTCACTGAGAGACAATAGTGATCAGGATACCCCTCACTGAGCGTCAATAGTGATCAGGATTCCCCTCACTGAGAGACAATAGTGATCAGGATTCCCCACACTGAGGGACAATAGTGATCAGGATTCCCCTCACTGAGGGACAATAGTGATCAGGATTCCCCTCACTGAGGCACAATAATGATCAGGACTTCCCTCTCTGAGGGACAATAGTGATCAGGATTCCCCTCACTGAGGGACAATAGTGATCAAGATTCTGCTTAGTGAGGGACAATAGTGATCAGGATTCCCCACACTGAGGGTCAATAGTGATCAGGATTCCCCTCACTGAGGGACAATAGTGATCAGGATTCCCCTCACTGAGGCACAATAATGATCAGGACTTCCCTCTCTGAGGGACAATAGTGATCAGGATTCCCCTCACTGAGGGACAATAGTGATCAAGATTCTGCTCAGTGAGGGACAATAGTGATCAGGATTCCCCACACTGAGGGTAAATAGTGATCAGGATTCCCCTCACTGAGGCACAACAGTGATCAGGATTCCCCTCACTGAGGGACAATAGTGAACTGGAATCCTCTCACTGAAAGACGATAGTGATCAGAATTCCCCTCACTGAGGTGCGATAGTGATCAGGATTTCCCTCAGTGAGGGACAATAGTGATCAGGATTCCCCTCACTAATCGTCAATAGTGATCAGGATTCCCCACACTGAGGGTCGTTAGTGATCAGGATTCCTCCTCACTGAGAGACGATAGTGATCAGGATTTCCCTCACTGAGGGACAATAGTGATCAAGATTCCCCTCACTGAGGGACAATAGTGATCAGGATTCTCCTGACTGAGGCCCAATAGTGATCACGTATCCCCTCACTGAGGGACAATAGTGATCAGGATTCATCTCACTGAGGGACAATAGTGATCAGGATTCCCCTCACTGAGGGACAATAGTGATCAGGATTCCCCTCACTGAGGGACAATAGTGATCAGGATTCCCCACACTGAGGGACAATAGTGATCAGGATTCCCCTCACTGAGAGACGTTAGTGATCAGGATTCCCCTCACAGTGGGACATTAGTGATCTAGACTTCCCTCACTGAGGGACAATTGTGATGAGGATTCCCCACACTGAGGGACAATAGTGATCAGGATTCCCCTCACTGAGCGACAATAGTGATCAGGATTCCCCTCACTGAGGCACAATAGTGATCAGGATTCCCCACACTGAGGGACAATAGTGATCAGGATTCCCCTCACTGAGGCACAATAGTGATCAGGACTTCCCTCACTGAGGGACAATTGAGATGAGGATTCCCCTCACTGAGGGACGATAGTGATCAGGATTTCCCTCACTGAGGGACAATAGTGATCAGGATTTCCCTCACTGAGGGACAATAGTGATCAGAATTCCCCACACTGAGGGACAATAGTGATCAGGATTCCCCTCACTGAGGCACAATAGTGATCAGGACTTCCCTCTCTGAGGGACAATTGAGATGAGGATTCCCCTCACTGAGGCACAATAGTGATCAGGACTTCCCTCTCTGAGGGACAATAGTGATCAGGATTCCCCTCACTGAGGGACAATAGTGATCAGAATTCCCCTCACTGAGGTACGATAGTGATCAGGATCCCCTCACTGAGCGTCAATAGTGATCTGGATTCCCCACACTGAGGGACGATAGTGATCAGGATTCCCCTCATTGAGGGACAATAGTGATCTAGATTCCCCTCACTCAAAGACGATAGTGATCAGAATTCGCCTCACTGAGGTACGATAGTGATCAGGATTCCCCTCGCTTAGAGATGATAGTGATCTGGATTCCCCACACTGAGGGTCAATAGTGATCAGGATTCCTGTCACTGAGGGACAATTGTGATCAGGATTTCCCTCACGCAGGCACAATAGTGATCAGGATTTCCCTCATTGAGGGACAATAGTGATCAAGATTCCTGTCACTGAGGGTCAATAGTGATCAGGATTCCCCTCACTGAGCGTCAATAGTGATCAGGATTCCCCACACTGAGGGACAATAGTGATCAGGATTCCCCTCACTGAGGGACAATAGTGATCAGGATTCCCCTCACTGAGGGACGATAGTGATCAGAATTCCCCTCACTGAGGTACGATAGTGATCAGGAGTTCCCTCAGTGAGGGACAATAGTGATCAGGACTTCCCTCACTGAGCGTCAATAGTGATCTGGATTCCCCACACTGAGGGACAATAGTGGTCTAGATTCCCCTCACTCAAAGACGATAGTGATCAGAATTCACCTCACTGAGGTACGATAGTGATCAGGATTCCCCTCACTGAGGGACAATATTAATCAGGATACCCCACACTGAGGGTCAATAGGGATCAAGATTCCCATCACTGAGGGACAATAGTGATCAGGATTCCACTCTGTGAGGGACAATAGTGATCAGGATTCCACTCAGTGAGGGACAATATTAATCAGGATACCCCACACTGAGGGTCAATAGGGATCAAGATTCCCCTCACTGAGGCACAACAGTGATCAGGATTTCCCTCACTGAGGGACAATAGTGATCAGGATTCCCCTCATTGAGGGACAATCACTGAGCGTCAATAGTGATCAGGATTCCCCACACTGAGGGACGATAGTGATCAGGATTCTCCTCATTGAGGGACAATAGTGATCTGGATTCCCCTCACTGAAAGACGATAGTGATCAGACTTCCCCTCACTCAGAGACGATAGTGATCTGGATTCCCCACACTGAGGGTCAATAGTGATCAGGATTTCCCTCAGTGAGGGTCAATAGTGATCATGATTCCCCTCACTGTGGTACGATAGTGATCAGGATTCCCCACACCGAGGGTCGATAGCGATCAGGATTCCCCTCACTGAGAGATGATAGTGATCAGGATTTCCCTCACTGAGGTACGATAGTGATCAGGATTTCCCTCAGTGAGGGACGATAGTGATCAGGATTCCCCTCACCAAGGGACAATAGTGATTAGGATTCCCGTCACTGAAGGACAATAGTGATCAGGTTTCTTCTCACTGAGGGACAATAGTGATCAGGATTCCCCTCACTGAGAGACAATAGTGATCAGGATTCCCCTCACTGAAATACAACAGTGATCAGGATTCCCCTCACAGAGGGACAATAGTGATCAGGATTCCCCTCACTGAGGGACAATAGTGGTCATGATTCCCCTCACTGAGAGACGATAGTGATCAGGATTCCCCTCACTGAGAGACAATAGTGATCATGATTCCTCCCACTGAGGGACAATAGTGATCAGGATTTCCCTCACTGAGGCACAATAGTGATCAGGATTTCCCTCACTGAGAGACAATAGTGATCAGGATACCCCTCACTGAGCGTCAATAGTGATCAGGATTCCCTTCACCGAGAGACAATAGTGATCACAATTCCCCACACTGAGGGACAATAGTGATCAAGATTCCCCTCACTGAGGGACAATAGTGATCAGGATTCCCCTCACTGAGGCACAATAATGATCAGGACTTCCCTCTCTGAGGGACAATAGTGATTAGGATTCCCCTCACTGAGGGACAATAGTGATCAGGATTCCCCTCACTGAGGGACAATAGTGATCAAGATTCTGCTCAGTGAGGGACAATAGTGATCAGGATTCCCCACACTGAGGGTAAATAGTGATCAGGATTCCCCTCACTGAGACACAACAGTGATCAGGATTCCCCTCACTGAGGGACAATAGTGAACTGGAATCCTCTCACTGAAAGACGATAGTGATCAGAATTCCCCTCACTGAGGTGCGATAGTGATCAGGATTTCCCTCAGTGAGGGACAATAGTGATCAGGATTCCCCTCACTAATCGTCAATAGTGATCAGGATTCCCCACACTGAGGGTCGATAGTGATCAGGATTCCTCCTCACTGAGAGATGATAGTGATCAGGATTTCCCTCACTGAAGGACAATAGTGATCAGGATTCTCCTGACTGAGGCCCAATAGTGATCAGGATTCCCCTCACTGAGCGTCAATAGTGATCAAGATTCCCCTCACTGAGGGACAATAGTGATCAAGATCCCCCTCACTGAGGGACAATAGTGATCAGGATTCTTCTCACTGAGAGACAATAGTGATCAGGATTCCCCTCACTGAAATACAACAGTGATCAGGATTCCCCTCACAGAGGGACAATAGTGATCAGGATTCCCCTCACTGAGGGACAATAGTGGTCATGATTCCCCTCACTGAGGGACAATAGTGATCAGGATTCCCCTCACAGAGAGACAATAGTGATCAGGATTCCCCTCACAGAGGGACAATAGTGATCAGGATTCCCCTCACTGAGGGACAATAGTGGTCATGATTCCCCTCACTGAGGGACAATAGTGATCAGGATTCTTCTCACTGAGGGACAATAGTGGTCATGATTCCCCTCACTGAGAGACAATAGTGATCAGGATTCCCCTCACTGAGAGACAATAGTGATCAGGATTTCCCTCACTGAGGGACAATAGTGATCAGGATTCCTGTCACTGAGGGTCAATAGTGATCAGGATTTCTCTCACTGAGGGACAATAGTGATCAGGATTTCCCTCACTGAGGCACAATAGTGATCAGGACTTCCCTCACTGAGGGACAATTGTGATGAGGATTCCCCTCACTGAGAGACGATAATGATCAGGATTTCCCTCACTGAGGGACAATAGTGATCAGGATTCCTGTCACTGAGGGTCAATAGTGATCAGGATTCCCCACACTGAGGGACAATAGTGATCAGGATTCCCCTCACTGAGAGATGATAGTGATCAGGATTCCCCTCACTGAGGGACAATAGTGATCAGGATTCCCCTCACTGAGGGACAATAGTGATCAGGATTCCTGTCACTGAGGGTCAATAGTGATCAGGATTCCCCACACTGAGGGACAATAGTGATCAGGATTCCTGTCACTGAGGGTCAATAGTGATCAGGATTCCCCACACTGAGGGACAATAGTGATCAGGATTCCCCTCACTGAGAGATGGTAGTGATCAGGATTCCCCTCACTGAGAGACAATAGTGATCAGGATTCCCCTCACTGAGGGACAATAGTGATCAGGATTCCCCTCACCGAGGGACAGTAGTGATCAGGATTCCACTCACTGAGAGACGATAGTGATCAGGATTCCCCTCACTGAGGGACAATAGAGATTAGGATTCCCCTCACTGAGGGACAGTAGTGATCAGGATTCCCCTCACTGAGAGACGATAGTGATCAGGATTCCCCACACTGAGGGACAATAGTGATCAGGATTCCCCTCACTGTGGGACAATAGTGATCAGGACTTCCCTCACTGAGGGACAATTGAGATGAGGATTTCCCTCACTGAGGGTCGATAGTGATCTGGATTCCCCACACTGAGGGACAATAGTGATCAGGATTCCCCTCACTGAGAGACAATAGTGATCAGGATTCCCCTCACTGAAATACAACAGTGATCAGGATTCCCCTCACAGAGGGACAATAGTGATCAGGATTCCCCACACTGAGGGACAATAGTGATCAGGATTCCCCTCACTGAGAGACAATAGTGATCAGGATTCCCCTCACTGAAATACAACAGTGATCAGGATTCCCCTCACAGAGGGACAATAGTGGTCATGATTCCCCTCACTGAGGGACAATAGTGATCAGGATTCCCCTCACAGAGAGACAATAGTGATCAGGATTCCCCTCACAGAGGGACAATAGTGATCAGGATTCCCCTCACTGAGGGACAATAGTGGTCATGATTCCCCTCACTGAGGGACAATAGTGATCAGGATTCTTCTCACTGAGGGACAATAGTGGTCATGATTCCCCTCACTGAGAGACAATAGTGATCAGGATTCCCCTCACTGAGAGACAATAGTGATCAGGATTTCCCTCACTGAGGGACAATAGTGATCAGGATTCCTGTCACTGAGGGTCAATAGTGATCAGGATTTCTCTCACTGAGGGACAATAGTGATCAGGATTTCCCTCACTGAGGCACAATAGTGATCAGGACTTCCCTCACTGAGGGACAATTGTGATGAGGATTCCCCTCACTGAGAGACGATAATGATCAGGATTTCCCTCACTGAGGGACAATAGTGATCAGGATTCCTGTCACTGAGGGTCAGTAGTGATCAGGATTCCCCACACTGAGGGACAATAGTGATCAGGATTCCCCTCACTGAGAGATGATAGTGATCAGGATTCCCCTCACTGAGGGACAATAGTGATCAGGATTCCCCTCACTGTGGGACAATAGTGATCAGGACTTCCCTCACTGAGAGACAATAGTGATCAGGATTACCCTCACTGAGGGACAATAGTGATCAGGATTCCTGTCACTGAGGGTCAATAGTGATCAGGATTCCCCACACTGAGGGACAATAGTGATCAGGATTCCTGTTACTGAGGGTCAATAGTGATCAGGATTCCCCACACTGAGGGACAATAGTGATCAGGATTCCCCTCACTGAGAGATGATAGTGATCAGGATTCCCCTCACTGAGAGATAATAGTGATCAGGATTCCCCTCACTGAGGGACAATAGTGATCAGGATTCCCCTCACCGAGGGACAGTAGTGATCAGGATTCCACTCACTGAGAGACGATAATGATCAGGATTCCCCTCACTGAGGGACAATAGTGATCAGGATTCCCCTCACTGAGGGACAGTAGTGATCAGGATTCCCCTCACTGAGAGACGATAGTGATCAGGATTCCCCACACTGAGGGACAATAGTGATCAGGATTCCCCTCACTGTGGGACAATAGTGATCAGGACTTCCCTCACTGAGGGACAATTGAGATGAGGATTTCCCTCACTGAGGGTCGATAGTGATCTGGATTCCCCACACTGAGGGACAATAGTGATCAGGATTCATCTCACTGAGGGACAATAGTGATCAGGATTCCCCTCACTGAGGGACAATAGTGATCAGGATGTGATTTCTGACAATCGATGATCATTTTAAAGTCACCATCACTGTGTGTAATTTTGAACTCCAGCTTTATTAATTGAATTTAACTCTCAGTAGTTGCTGTGGTGAGTTTTGAACCTGTCTCCAGAACATTAGCCTTTGGGTTACAAACCCGGTGATGTTGCTTGGCTACTGACTCTACCTGTTGGTTTAACTGAAACAAAATGCCAGGGCTCTCATTATTCAGGTCACGGCTCTGATAGGCTTTTGGAGAGTACCCTTGAACTAATCCTTCCCTTTTGGTGATGGCATCCTGGATCACACCCAGGGATCGGCCCTATCATTGGGCCCAGCTTGGTCTCGACTGTGATGGATGCGCTCACACTGAGTGCAACTGCTCACTCTCTGAATGGTTCAGTGGTACAGGCCCATCCCCATTCCTCACAGGACAGCACTCTCTATGTCAATTGTGACCTCCCATTTAATTCCCAACCTTGGGAGGACCAAAAAGCTGGTAAAACACCAGCAGCAGAACCCCAGAGCCCCTCCCCACAGAGGGAGCTGGGGCCACGGGGATAGTGAAGGAGAACGATGAGGCAGATTCAACGTTACGACTCCACAACGTGTTTCCTGAAACTCAGAAAACAAAACACCAAAGATTCAGTCACCGAGGACATGGCAATATTTAAGGAGGGAGACAGAGAGTGCATGAACTCTGAATCACACCAGTGTCTCTGGCAGTGCAGTGCATGTGTCTCTGCTCATGGAACGTGTCTTACCTTCAGTGCATTGTGTGAAGTTGCACTGTGTCTCCTCCTACCCCCCTCCTCATGCTGCATTTCGGAATAAAGCTCCTCTTCATCTTCCTCCAGAATATCCGAGAGGTCTGAACCTCGGCTGCTCTCTGTCTGGTACTCATCCGGATGGCCGTAGTGTTGCTGCTAACAGAAAGAAAATGCAAAAGGTGGACTTGTGCTGGAGCAGGTGACCTGGAGAGTGGTGTTTGCAGAGTCTGTGTTACTGTGGGGGAGGGAATGGATATTGTGTCCCAGTGGGTAGCACTGCAGGGACATCCAGAGCAGAGCAAAAACAGGCTTTAGTTCCTGTTTGAAACTGGCTTTGCTTCCTGAAGAGATCCTGACACATTTCCAGAGTGATCGGGTGATCAGGTGACATGAATGAAGAATGAGGATGTATACGGGTGGAGCTCCAGCCAATCACATCAGCCAGAGGAATAAAAGAATGACCCCATGAGTTATGATGAAGAGGAGCCGGTGTCGGACTGCGATGGACAAAGTTCAAAATCACCCAACACCAGGTTCTAGTCCAACAGGTTTATTTGGAAGCTCTAGCTTTCGGAGCGACGCTCCTTCGTCGGGTAGCTAGTGAGGCAGGATCATAGGACACAGAGCTTACAGTAAAAGATCATGTGCGATAAAGTTTGTCTCCTGGACTGTAACCTGGTGTTATGTGATTTGTAACTTTGCCTCAGAGAGTTCAAGGAGAAAGTGAGGACTGCAGATGCTGGAGATCAGAGCTGAAAATGTGTTGCTGGAAAAGCGCAACAGGTCAGGCAGCATCCAAGGAACAGGAGAATCGACGTTTTGGGCATGAGCCCTTCTTCAGGAACGAAGAGGGTGTGCCAAGCAGGCTAAGATAAAAGGTAGGGAGGAGGGACTTGGGGGAGGGGCGTTGGAAATGCGTTGGTGGAAGGAGGTCAAGGTGAGGGTGATAGGCCGGAGTGGGGGTGGGGGCGGAGAGGTCAGGAAGAAGATTGCAGGTTAGGAAGGCGGTGCTGACTTCGAGGGATTTGACTGAGACAAGGTGGGGGGAGGGGAAATGAGGAAACTGGAGAAATCTGAGTTCATCCCTTGTGGTTGGAGGGTTCCTAGGCGGAAGATGAGGCGCTCTTCCTCCAACCGTCGTGTTGCCATGGTCTGGCGATGGAGGAGTCCAAGGACCTGCATGTCCTTGGTGGAGTGGGAGGGGGAGTTGAAGTGTTGAGCCACGGGGTGGTTGGGTTGGTTGGTCCGGGTGTCCCAGAGGTGTTCTCTGAAACGTTCCGCAAGTAGGCGGCCTGTCTCCCCAATATAGAGGAGGCCACATCAGGTGCAGCGGATGCAGTAAATGATGTGTGTGGAGGTGCAGGTGAATTTGTGGCGGATATGGAAGGATCCCCTGGGGCCTTGGAGGGAAGTGAGGGGGGATGTGTGGGCGCAAGTTTTGCATTTCTTGCGGTTGCAGGGGAAGGTGCCAGGAGTGGAGGTTGGGTTGGTGGGGGGTGTGGACCTGATGAGGGGGTCATGGAGGGAGTGGTCTTTTCGGAACGCTGACAGGGAAGCAGAGGGAAATATATCCCTGGTGGTGGGGTCCGTTTGGAGATGGCGGAAATGACGACGGATGATATGCTGTACATGGAGGTTGGTGTGGTGGTAGGTGAGGACCAGTGGGGTTCTGTCCTGGTGGCGGTTGGAGGGGCGGGGCTCAAGGGCGGAGGAGCAGGAAGTGGAGGAGATGCGGTGGGGGGGCATCGTCAACCACGTCTGGGGGGAAATTGCGGTCTTTGAAGAGGGAGGCCATCTGGGTTGTTCGGTATTGGAACTGGTCCTCCTGGGAGCAGATGCGGCGGAGACGAAGAAATTGGGAATATGGGATGGTGTTTTTACAGGGGGCAGGGTGGGAGGAGGTGTAGACTAGGTAGCTGTGGGAGTCGGTCGGTTTATAGTAAATGTCAGTGTTGAGTCGGTCGCCAGAGATAGAAATGGAGAGGTCTAGGAAGGGGAGGGAGGAGTCTGAGACGGTCCAGGTGAATTTGAGGTCGGGGTGGAAGGTGTTGGTAAAGTGGATGAACTGTTCAACTTCCTCGTGGGAGCACGAGGCAGCGCTGATACAGTCATCGATGTAGTGGAGGAAAAGGTGGGGGGTGGTGCCAGTGTAGCTGCGGAAGATGGACTGTTCCACATATCCGACGAAGAGGCAGGCATAGCTGGGGCCCATGCGGGTGCCCATGGCCACTCCTTTGGTTTGGAGG
This sequence comes from Chiloscyllium punctatum, assembly GCF_047496795.1. NCBI lineage: Eukaryota > Metazoa > Chordata > Chondrichthyes > Orectolobiformes > Hemiscylliidae > Chiloscyllium > Chiloscyllium punctatum. Next base: position 78,595,471 of record NC_092755.1, read on the forward strand.
AAGTGGGAGGATTGGAAAGAGAAGTTGTTCAGGGTGAGGACCAGTTCAGTCAGTTGAAGGAGGGGGTCAGTGGAAGGGTACTGGTTGGGTCGGCGGGAAAGGAAGAAGCGGAGGGCTTTGAGGCCTTTGTGATGGGGGATGGAGGTGTACAGGGACTGGATGTCCATGGTGAAGATAAGGCATTGGGACCGGGGAAGCGAAAATCATGGAGGAGATGGAGGGCGTGGGTGGTGTCCCGAATGTAGGTGGGGAGTTCTTGGACTAAGGGGGACAGGACTGTGTCGAGGTATGCAGAGATGAGTTCGGTGGGGCAGGAGCAGGCTGAGACAATGGGTCGGCCGGCGCAGTCAGGTTTGTGGATTTTGGGCAGGAGGTAGAAACAGGCGTTGGGGGGTTGTGGGACTATGAGGTTGGAGGTGGTGAATGGGAGATTCTCTGAGGTGATGAGGTTATGGGGTTCAACACAACCTCAAATAAGAACAAGGACTTTAAACACTTCAAAATCCCAATGCTGAAATTGGTAGGATCAGGAGGAGAATAGACGTGGGCTATGGAAGGGGCAGCTGAAAAAGTTTCACACATACACCCCTGCCCCAGGATGATGGGACAGCTGCAAGACCCCGAGGAAGCCTGTCATCCTGACCTCTGACCTGCTGGGGCTGCTAATCCAGCGCCAACCTGGTGCTAATCTGTCCCTCAGCTTTTACAAACTCTTTAATGTACTTATCACCTCCTGTCTCCCCATAGCCTGTCCCCCATCTCCAAGGCACAAGTCAGGAGTGTGATGGAATACTCCCCACTTGCCTGGATGGGGGCAGCTCCAGCAACACTCAGGAAGCTTGAACACTATCCAGGATACAGCAGCCCCCACATCCACAAGCAGCCACTCCCTCCACCACCAACGCTCAGTAGCAGCAGTGTGTACCATCGACAAGATGCACTGCCGAAATTCATCATAGATCCTCAGATAGCACCTTCCTAACTCTCAACCACTTCCATCTAGAAGGACAAGGGCAGCAGATACATGGGAACACCACCCCCTGCAAGTTCCCCTCAGAGCCCCTCGCCATCCTGACTTAGAAATATATCGCTGTTCCTTCACTGTCACTGGGTCAGAATCCTGGAATTCCCTCCCTAAGGGATATTGTGGGTCTACCTACAGCACATGGACTGCAGCGGGTCAAGAAGGCAGCTCACCCCCACCTTCTCACGGGGCAACTAGGGATGGGCAATAAATGCGGACGCAGCCAGTAACACCTACATCCCACAAAATGAATAAATAAAAACAATTGTAATCCCTTTCACCAAGCCATGTGAACTCAGCCTGACTGCATGCTAACTTTATATACAGCCTGTTCCAACTTCCTTAATAATGGACTGATGCACTTTCCCAGTGGAGAGTGCTGGGTAAATGAGCCATTGGATTCTCACTGACTTCATCGTAGGGTCTTAAAGGAAGTGGTTAATGGGGTCATAGATGGCTTGGTGTTCATTTCCTAAATTTCACTTGACTTTGGGAATGTTTCATCAGACAGGCAAGCAGCAAATCGAACCCCTCCCATTGTCAAAGGGAGAGAGGCAGAAACCTATTGTTCTATTTGGTTGATATTGGTCATGGGGGAGGTGTCAGAATCAGACATTTAAGAGATCATACCTGGATACTGAGAAACATTCAAGGTAATCAGGAGGATTCAGCTTGGTTTTGTAGAAGGGAAATCCTGTTTAACCAACTTATTGGAATTCTTTGAAGAAGGACTCTGTGCTGTGGATAAAGGGGAGCCCATTGATGTACTGTACTTGGATTTCCAGAGAGCACTTGACAAGGTGCCACATCAAAGGTTATAGTGAAAACTAGGAGCTCATGGTGGGTGGATGGGGTGGGGGTGGGGTGGGTGGGGGCGGGTAACGTATTAGTTTGGAGGATCGGCTGGCTGACAGAAAACAGAGAGCCTGTAGAAATAGGTCATTGTCTGATTGGCAGGATGTGACAAGTATGGGGGCGGGGGTGTTTTATGAGGAAAGATTAGACAGACTGGGCTTGTCCCCACTGGAGTTTAGAGAGTGAGGGAGGTGGGGGGAGGGGAGGTGGGGGAGGGGGAACTGTATTGAACTGAATAAGATCCTGAAGGAAGTGGACATGGAAACGATGTTACCGCCTGTGGGTCAGTCCAGACCACAAGCCGCACTGATTGAAATTTAGGGATCACCCTTTTGGGACAGGTATGGGAGGGGTAGGGGTGGGGACAGTGAGTATCGTGAGGGTGGGAGTGGGGTGAGTGAGTATCGTTAGTGTGGGGGTGGTGTTAGTGAGTATAGTTACTGTGGGGAGTGGGGACATTGAGTAACGTTAGGGTGGGGGTGGGGACAGTGAGTATTGTTAGGGTGGGGGGGTGGGGTGAGTGAATATCGTTAGTGTGGGGGGGTAGGGATAGTGAGTATCGTTAGGGTGGGGGTGGGGTGAGTGAGTATCGTTAGGGTGGGGGCGTGGGGTGAGTGAGTATCGTTAGTGTGGGGGGTGGGGACAGTGAGTATCGTTAGGGTGGGGGGTGGGGACAGTGAGTATCGTTAGGGTGGGGGTGGGGACAGTGAGTATCGTTACTGTGGGGGCTGGGGACAGTGAGTAACGTTAGGGTGGGGGTGGGCACAGTGAGTATTGTTAGGGTGGGGGTGGGGACAGTGAGTATCTTTAGGGTGGGGGTGGGGACAGTAAGTATTGTTACGGTGGGGGGGTGGGGACAGTGAGTATCGTTAGGGTGGAGGTGGGAACAGTGAGTATTGTTAGGGTGGGGGTGGGGTGAGTGAGTACCGTTAGGTGGGGGTGGGGTGAGTGAGTATTGTTACTGTGGGGGGTGGGGACAGTGAGTAACGTTAGGGTGGGAGGTGGGCACAGTGAGTATTGTTAGGGTGGGAGTGGGGACAGTGAGTATCGTTAGGGTGGGGTGGGGTCAGTGAGTATCGTTAGGATGGGGGTGGGGACAATAAGTATCGTTAGGGTGGGGGTGGGGTGAGTGAGTATCGTTAGTGTGGGGATGGGGACAGTGAGCATTGTTAAGGTGAGGGGTGGGGACAGTGAGTATCGTTAGGGTGGGGGTGGGGTGAGTGAGTATCGTTAGTGTGGGGGTGGGGACAGTGAGTAACGTTAGGGTGGGGGGTGGGCACAGTGAGTATTATTAGGGTGGGGGGTGGGGACAGTGAGTATCGTTAGGGTGGGGATGGGGATGGGGACAGTGAGTATCGTTAGCGTGGGGGGTGGGGACAGTGAGTATCGTTAGGGTGGGGGTGGGGACAGTGAGTATCATTAGGGTGGGGATGGGGTTAGTGAGTCTCGTTAGGGTGGGGATGGGGACAGTGAGTATCATTAGAGTTGGGGTGGTGGGGACAGTGAGTATCGTTAGGGTGGGGGTGGGGTTAGTGATTCTCGTTAGGGTGGGGATGGGGACAGTGAGTATCGTTAGGGTGGGGGGTGGGGACAGTGAGTATCGTTAGGGTTGGGGGGGTGGGGACAGTGAGTATTGTTAGGGTGGGGGTTGGGGTGGGTCAGGAGTTGAGTGTTAATGGTGGGAGTAGGGAGTCTGTGATTCGGTACATAAACAAATCAGCCAGGGTCTCCTGGTGGCAGAGCAGGTCTAGAGATTGAATGCTCCTCATTCCATCTTCATCTGTCTGTCAGACTTCCACTTGATGTTACTTCATCAAACAGTATTTGTTCTTCACAATAGGGATGTTGTTTGGAGGGCTGGTATGGACTCAATGGGGCCAAGGGACTCTATGATTCTCTGAACTCTACACTGTCTCTGTCTGTTACCAGGCTTTGGGGAGTCAGGGTAGGTGGTGCTGAACATTGTACAACCATCAGTGAACATCCCCATTTCTGACCTTGTGACGGACGGAAGATCATTGATAAAGCAGCTGAAGATGGTTGGGCCTAGGACACTCCCCTGAGGAACTCCTGCAGAGATGTGCTGGAGCTGGGATTACTCCAGACCACAACCACCTTCCTACATGTCTGGTATAACTCTGACCAGTGGAGAGTTTGTCCCTGATACCCATTCATTCCAATTTAGCCAGGGCTCCTTGATGCCTCACTCGGTTGAATGCAGCCTTGATGTTAAGGGCTTTCACTCCCCCCTCCCCCTCTGGAATCCAGCTCTTTTGTCCATGTTTGACCCAAGGCTGGAATGAGGTCAGGAGCTGAGTGACCCTGGGGGAATTCAGTGTTGGTGTACAACATCCATGGGAGAGCACTATTAATACACCTTTTCATCACTGTTGCTTTATTCCCCCACCCTGAGCTCAGTGACCTATTTGCCCGTTAATCATAATGAACATGGTTTACACACCCTCATTTGCCTCCTGGGATTTGGAACCAGAGAACGTTTTTTTTAAATTTCTGGAACTCCCTTAGACCAGAAACTTATTTACATAAAGTCTAGTCTCTAACTCAGAAGTCTGTCAGCGATATGAGAAACTGGTTTGAAGCAGGAACTGTAGCAGTGATTCCTCAATCCCTACCTGTCTCCCCAGCTCCGAGCCCCTCAGGAAATCATCTACTGAACCACCGGGCCTTTTGAGGATTTGTCCATCATAAACATCGTCCTCATCGTCGGAATTTTCCTGGTGTATCGTTTGGCTTCTCTCGCTGAACACACTGCGTTTCCCAGCCTGAAAATGATCAGCGGATCAGTGTTAGTGACATTTAATCAAACCCAAACTGCACAGTGGATGGCTAATGCATGAAAGTGAGGACCATTCTTTCTCCACTCTGACACTTTCTCTGAGCCACACCTGTCAGGACTTCTGACCTTCTCAACCCTGTTTTTTTCACACTATTTCACTAAGTGTTTGAGGCGTGAGGGATAATTGGTGCTGGACAATAAACCTGGCCCTGACAGTGATGTCCACATCCCAGGAATGTACCTAAACTGAAGTGGATATTCTTGTCAAATAGAAAGATGGACCAGCCTCTCGGGCACTCACTTACCGCAGCGTAACAGATCCACTGTCTGTCATTCTTCACCAACAGGAGATTAACGAAAAGAGAGCAGGGATGAGGAACTGCAGTGACAGGGAGATATTGGAGAAGTCGTTTCGCTTTGAGAAGTCTGAGAGGGGAATTGATCAATTCCAAATTTCTGAGGGTACTGGACAGTACTGAGAGGGAGAAACTTCCCATTGGTTAAAGAATTGAGATCTGGAGGGCACAGAGGTGATTAGCAAAAGCAGCAATGTTCACATGAGGCGGCAGAGAGGAATAAACTTCCAGAGAGGGGGGCGGAGAGAGATTTAAATAAGTCAGTCAGAGAGAGTCGCATCATTGTCTGTACAGCAGGAAGGAGCAGAGTTATACTG